>NC_053501.1:8429939-8432439 GCF_905171775.1 Rana temporaria | reverse complement strand
AAGCGCCGGACGTACGTTCATGGATCGCCGTAACTAGCTAATTTGCATACTCGACGCGGAATTCGACGGAAACGCCACCTAGCGGCCGGCGGAAAAATGCACCTACGATCCGACGGCGTACTAAGACGTACACCTGTCGGATCGAGCCCAGATGCAGTCGTATCTTGTTTTGTAGATACAAAACAAAGATACAACGCGGGCAATTTGAAATTATCAATAGATACGCCGGCGTAATTCTTCTGTGGATCTGGCCCAGAAGGTTTACGTAAAAAAAGAAAGTGTTTATTTTTCATAATTTAGCTTTTCTCCACCCTTTAACCCCAGAGGAACCCTTGTAGTCCTTTTCAGATATTGAGAACCTCTTTTCAAAACAATTTAAAGGGTCAATGTGGAGGGAATGTCCCTTACATTGGTTGCTAGCTGGAATAATGCCTCCCTTACCAAAGATGGCGGCGGCAGCACCCGAGAGCCGAGGGACAGATCGGCTTCGGGTGCCGACCTGCGCGGGCGCCCTGGACAGGCAAGTGTCCTTATTTTACAAGTCAGCAGCTGCAGTATTTGGCGGAACTCCGCTTTAATGAGTCTCCATAGTGCCACCCAATGCCTCCCTCGATCGATTTGTTTCTAATTCTCTGCTTTGCTTGAACAGTCCAGATTTTCACCCCCAATTTTTGTCTTTTTCAGGAACGGGATTGCCAACTGCCGAATGCGGACGGAGAGCGAACCGTCTTGCGACTCCCCGGTAGTCAGCAGCGACCCCAAGGAGGACCACAACTACAGCAGTGCCAAGTCCGCCAACAAGCGGAGCTCGTCGTCCGCCAGCGACTCCGTGTCCTCTTCCTCCGCCGACGACCACTACGAGTTCACGGCCAAGGTCTGCCACGACGGGAGCGACGTCAGCTTCCAGAGCCACGAGAGCCACAGCGAGACGGAGGAGGAGGACAAAAAACAGAAGAAAGAAGCCAAGGATACGTTCGCCGACAGCGGCTACTCCTTGCAACACAAGAAAAAGCAGCACTTGCTGAAAGTGCGGCGGATCCCCGGCGACACCCTGCCGCTGAAAAAGAGACGCACAGAAAAGCCACCGGAAAGCGACGACGAGGAAATGAAAGAGGCGGCGGGTTCCCTTCTGCACTTAGCGGGGATCCGATCGTGTTTGAATAACATCACCAATCGGACGGCAAAGGGGCAGAAAGAGCAAAAGGACAAAGAAACCACAAAAAATTAGGGCAAATCCTTTTTTTTTTCTTTTTTTTTTGGATTTGTTTGAACTCGGAACAGTGTCTTTGCGCACGTCAGGTGAACTAAAAAAAAGAAAAAATACGAGAAAAAAAAAAAAGATTTTGTGGCAATATCAACCATTTTCTTCTTTCCCCTTTTTTTCTTATTTTATTTTTTTATTTCTATTTTCTTTGGGGGTGGGGGGACCCTTAAAGTGTTTATTTTATAAAGGATATTGAAGCCATAGAACTTAGCCAACTCGCAAATGCGCTTTTTTTTTTTTTTTTTTTTCATTTGCCGACATAAAAAAATATATATATATATTTCAAAAGCCAAAATCGCCCAATCGCTCTGCAACATGCATCAGGATGTGGAGATGACATTGGGATGATCCTGGGATGGATATCGGTGCCGGACCTTCCCGCCAACGTTCATTTGTGCAATTTACAATCCTTATTTTGGTTGTACAACTAAACCGAATATCAACGACGATACAAGAAAAAGCGCGTGCCATAATTCTCGCAAGGTCTCCTTCCGACGGGCGCACACCCACGTGACGCAAGGGAAACTCTTACAATTTTTCCTGTTTTTTTTGCAACCCAGAAATTCAGCAACACAACCCCTGAAATGGGCCAAATAGATGACGGGATTACTCCTTTTCTTTCAAAAATACTTCAACTGCCATTTTTTGAAAAGGATCGATTGGCCAAACTCAACAAGCGCGTCTTTCTGAGAAAAAAAAACATTCACAGCGCTACATAACCTGCCACAAGTTTTATGCATATAAACACACAAGTAAAATAATTCAAAGAAAAGGAAAAAAAGTCACCGTATTAATCACATGGAGCGGTGTATGGGTTCAAAACAAACACAATTTTTTTTTTTTGGGTCTTTTTTTTTTTTTTTTTTTTTTCTATTCAACATCAGTTTCTTGTAAATTAAAAAAAAAAAATAATAATAATGTATTTAGCATGGAGCATGAATTATTTTCATATAAATATAGAAAATAGAGAAAAAAGGCACCGCCTCTAATTGGAAGGCCAAAGGCCTGGACTTCATTTCCCCCCCCCCCCCCCCCTCTTTAATTTTTTTTTTTTTTTTTTTTTATGTTTTTGGAAGCAGGTTTTTAAGGTCTAACCTTCTTCAGGGACAAACATTTGACTGTTGGGGAAACTTTTTTTCTCTCTCGCTCTGCAATATTCTGATGATTACAATTGCCATTCTCTGGTAGGGCCCCCCGGGTGGTGGAAATCTGCACCATCCTGGCCCCCCGCACCCT
>NC_053501.1:8292439-8427439 GCF_905171775.1 Rana temporaria | reverse complement strand
TCCTGTTGGGGGTTCTTATCCAGTGTTGTAATCTTGTCTGCATTCAGGGCTGGCACCTTCTACATGGCAAAGGATCACAACAAACATACATAACCTGAGTATATAAAGATCCGCACCATAGGATAATAACTAGTCCAGATATACATTTATTCCAATGTAAGATCAAGATGAAGACATTATGAAGAAGCCTATGCCTATCAAGGGTCAAAGCTCACCCCTTTTTTCAGGGCTGTAACAATAAAACAAAACAAAAAGATATATAACTTAGTGTTCAGATATAACATTGAAAATATATAAATGCAATCAAGAAATGGAAAAAAAAAATCAATGATTAAAAGAACTATTAACCACTTAAGGACCGGACCAATATGCTGCTAAATGACCCAAGGGGTTTTTACAATTCGGCACTGCGTCGCTTTAACGGACAATTGCGCGGTCGTGCGACGTGGCTCCCAAACAAAATTGGCGTCCTTTTTTCCCCACAAATAGCTTTCTTTTGGTGGTATTTGATTACCTCTGCGGTTTTTATTTTTTGCGCTATAAACAAAAATAGAGCGACAATTTTGAAAAAATGCAATATTTTTTACTTTTTGCTATAATTAATAAATATACCCCAAAAACATATATAACATTTTATTTTTTCCTCAGTTTAGGCCGATACGTATTCTTCTACCTATTTTTGGTAAAAAAAAATCGCAATAAGCGTTTATCGATTGGTTTGCGCAAAATTTATAGCGTTTACAAAATAGGGGATAGTTTTATTGCATTTTTATAAAAAAAAATCTTTTGCTACTAATGGCGGCG
Source organism: Rana temporaria (assembly GCF_905171775.1). Lineage (NCBI taxonomy): Eukaryota > Metazoa > Chordata > Amphibia > Anura > Ranidae > Rana > Rana temporaria. The sequence continues at coordinate 8,426,635 of NC_053501.1, read as the reverse complement.
ATCAGCGTTTTTTTTTTCGTGACTGCGACATTATGGCGGACACTTCGGACAATTTTGACACATTTTTGGGACCATTGTCATTTTCACAGCAAAAAATGCATTTAAATTGCATTCTTTATTGTGGAAATGACAGTTGCAGTTTGGGAGTTAACCACAGGGGGCGCTGAAGGAGTTATGCTTCACCTAGTGTGTGTTTACAACTGTAGGGGGGTGTGGCTGTAGGTCTGACATCATTGATCGTGCGTCCCTATATTAGGGAACACACAATCGATAACAGCGCCACAGTGAAGAACGGGGAAGCCGTGTTTACATACAACCACGTACAGGTACGTGATTGTGCCCAGCGGTGCCATTCTGCCGACGTATATGTGCAGGAGGCGGTCCTTAAGTGGTTAATGAGTAACAATCAATAAAGTCATTGATGATCGTTCCTTTATGCATTGATTGTTCATGTATTGATTGATTTTTATATACAGAACCTCGTATTACGAGAATAATCGGTTCCAGGAGAATGCTCGTAATCCAAAGTACTCGCATATCAAAGCGAGTTTCCCCATTGAAGTCAATGGAAACGAAAATAATTTGTTCCGCATTGACTTCAATGGAATGCAATACCGCATGCGGCCAGAGGTTGGGGGGGGGGGCGCCGGAGAGCCTTTGGAAACGACCAGAAAGGCCAGAGGACACCTCAGCTGACCTTGACAATCATCAGACTCCGTTCCTGAAGGTTTGCCGAGGTCCTCGGGCCTTTCCATGCATTTCCGAATGGCACCGATCGGCTTTACTGTATTCCTTGGATTATTAAAGGAGTTGTAAAGGCAGAAGTTTTTGGAATAAATGTATATCTGGACTAGTGATAAAGTAAAAAAAAGATATATATATTTTTTTAAAGCGTATACTGCCAAAATTTGGGGCGAATCCAAATGTTGCTGCTGTTTATTGACCTGTAAGCCCCGAAGCGGAATCCTCTTCTCGTACCGCGTTTTTGCTTCCTGGCCGCGGCGTTTACTTGGATTCAATGAATGTTTTTGTTTACATTTTATGTTTCTGAAAACAGAATTTTAATCACTGCCAACATCCCGATGTGATGGGTCCCGTGCCAGCGCCGCTTCCTCAAAACACATGGTTGTAGCTCTGTCGGTTAGGCTTGGCCAAGACGCAGAAATTTATACTCCTGGGTTCGCTGTAGAGTAGCCAATCTCAGCCAGGGTTCCTCCAGAGGTGTCATAGACCCCCTCCTCCCCATCTCATGGGGCCTGCATAGTCCCGGGGTCAATGCCACCTGGCAGTGCCAGTGACAGGACACCAGTGATCTTTTTTAGCCATCTGGCCACAAATGTAAGGAGCATTCTTCCCAGTGTTGGGCTATTCTTCCCTTTAACCACCAATGTAAGGAGCAATCATTATATTGACATTCAATGTAAGGGGTATTCTTCTTATTGACCACCAATGTAAGGATCATCCAGCCCACTGGCCACCAATGTAAGGGGCATTCTGCCCACTGATCGCCATTGTAGGGATCATTCTGCCCACTGATCGCCATTGTAGGGATCATTCTGCCCACTGATCGCCATTGTAGGGATCATTCTGCCCACTGATCGCCATTGTAGGGATCATTCTGCCCACTGATCGCCATTGTAGGGATCATTCTGCCCACTGATCGCCAATGTAAGGATCATTCTGCCCACTGATCGCCATTGTAGGGATCATTCTGCCCACTGATCGCCATTGTAGGGATCATTCTGCCCACTGATCGCCAATGTAAGGATCATTCTGCCCACTGATCGCCAATGTAAGGATCAGTGTTAGATGATTCTTCCCTTTGACCACCAATGTGAAGGAGCCTTCTTCCCAGTGTTAGATGATTCTTCCCTTTGACCACCAATGTAGGGGGCATTCTTCCAAAAAAACGTCAATGTGATTTGCATTCATCATAATTGACCATCGATATAAGGAGAATTCTTCCCAATGATCACCAATGTTAGGATCTTCCACTGACCACCAATATAAGAAGCATTTTTTTTTTTTTTAGCAGGGGTTCCATCTATTGGCCAAAATGTAGTATTTCTCCTCATTGAGGTAGTTAAACAAAAAAACTATACTGCATTTTGGCCACTAGATGGAGGTAGTGATAATAAGAAATAATTTATTACAGTAAATATAGATACAATTTTCTGCTCAAATGTGTGTAACATTCATCCAACAAATGTTTTACTATCACGGGGGCCTCCAAACTTTCTAAGCAAAGGAATAGTTTACTCTCTGGGAGGAATAGTGTCCCAATTGTTGGTGTCAGTGGGGGGAATAGTGTCCCATTGTCGGTGTCAATGGGAGGAATAGTGTCCCATCATTTGGTCAATGGGAGCAATAGTGGCCCATCATTGGTGTCGGTGAGAGTTAGTGTCCCTATCATTGGTGTCATTTTGGAGGAATAGTGTCCCATCATTGGTGTCAGTGGAAGGAATATTGTCCCATTGTTTGTGTCAGTGGGAGGAATAGTGCCCCATCATTGGTGTCGGTAGGAGGAATAGTGTCCCATCACTGGTGTCAGTGGGAGGAATAGTGTCCCATTGTTTGTGTCAGTGGGAGGAATAGTGCCCCATCATTGGTGTCGGTAGGAGGAATAGTGTCCCATCACTGGTGTCAGTGGGAGGAATAGTGTCCCATTGTTGGTGTCAGTGGGAGGAATAGTGTCCCAATCATTAATCATTGGTGTCATTTTGGAGGAATAGTGTCCCAACATTGGTGTCAGTGGGAGGAATAGTGTCCCATTGTTGGTGTCAGTGGGAGGAATAGTGCCCCATCATTGGTGTCGGTGAGAGTTATAGTGTCCCATCACTGGTGTCAGTGGAAGGAATAGTGTCCCATTGTTGGTGTCAGTGGGAGGAATAGTGTCCCAATCATTAATCATTGGTGTCATTTTGGAGGAATAGTGTCCCAACATTGGTGTCAATGAGGGAATGGTGCCCCATCATTGGTTGGTGTCTGTGGGAGGAATAGTGCCCCTAATCATTGGTGTCATTTTGAAGAAATAGTGTCCCATCACTGGCGTCAGTGGAAGAAATAGTGTCCCATCATTGGTCTCACTGGGAGGAATAGTGTCCCACCATTGGTGTTGGGAGGAATAGCACTCCTTTGTTGGTGTTATTGGGAGAAATAGTGCCCCATCATTGGTGTAATTAGGAAGAATAGTGTTCCATTGTTTTATATCAATAGGAGAAATAATGCCCCAATGTTGGTGTCGGTAGAAGGAATGGTGCTCCATCATTGGTATCAGTGGGAAGAATGGTGCTCCATCATTGGTGTCAGTGGGAAGAACAGTATCCCCCCCCCCCATTTGGCATTCATGATCGGGGGGCACTGAATGGGCGGCCCTTGCACAATTCAGGAGTGACGTGTGGGTGGGCCATCTGGTAAGTGGGCGGGGCAACCCAGTCACTGGGCGGGCCCTGAAGTAGGCTGGTTTAACTGCATCTCAGGGACCGGGACTAAATAGGTTGGTTTCCATCATGCTGTTAAAATGAGAAAGTACGCATGCTGAAAATGTTTCTGTTATTTTTTTCATTTCTAATTCAGTTTGTTTTTTATGTAATTAAAAAAAAATAACAAATACTTAATATTATAGGAGAAATTCCTGCGTCTGTGCCTAGCATCAACCCCCCCCCCCCCCCCCCAATCACTGCCACTCCTGCATTATTCCTTCAGCCATTTATTATCTATAAAAAAAAAATACGTTACGACGACTCCGCACAACCACGCTCGCTGCTCCGCCATGTTCTGATAAAAAAAATATTTGTTTGTGAAAAAATAATGTGTGTCTTTTATTATGAAAAGCATTTTAAAACTTGTAGATTTTTTTTTTTTGTTTTTTTTTGTTTTTTTATGGATTCTGTAACATTTCTAAGAAAATATATTTTATTTTGTTAAGTGATGAATCGTTTAAAAAAAAAAATGTTTTTTTATTTTTTTTAGTTAACCTCTTCACTGCCAAAGAGCCCTGCAGCAGAATTGGGCCGCTTTGTCGCCTCCCGGTGGAGGGCTGAGGCATTGCGCCTCAGCCCTTTTTTTTGTTCCTGGGGCTCCCCGCGCAGCGAAAGGGTTAATTTAAAAAAATAAAATTTGAATAATTTGTCGGGTGGTCGCACCCAGACGGGCCAAGAAAAAAAAATGTGCAGTGGGGAAAAAAATTATATATATATATATATATATATATATATATATATATATATATATATATATATATATATATATATATATATATATATATACATTTTTATTTTTTTTCCTGTACTTTGTGTGTAGCTGCCAATGTCCTGAACTCGATTTTAACTGTGACTGTGGTTTCCGTTTCGGGGTGAAGCAGTCGGACGGGAATAACGTGCGCGGCCTGCGCAGCCGGTGGGCGGAAGTACAATTGTTTTTTTTTTTCTGCATTTCACATTTTCTTGATGTGTATTCATACTGCCAAAGAAACAGTTTCATGGAATTATTGTAAATATAACACTTCCCCCCCCCTCCCGGTTCTACCATAAAACACGTTTCTGTGATGTTTTTTGTCTTCCAGTTGCAATAAAAACTTACCGAGTTGCATCAATTTCTTGAGTCGCTGTCAGAGTTTTTTTTCTTTTATGTTCTGTTTTTTTTTTTTTTTTAAGACTATCGAGGGAGCTGACAGACCACACCGGATCCATAGAAAGTAATGGCATTGGGTGTGTGTGTGTGTTGGCTCTTGCCTTGTTACTTGCTACAAAGTTACAATATTGCAGTCTGATCACTGGGGGAAGAGAGGAGACTGAGGAAAGGCTTCCACCTGCCTGCAGCAGAGTAAGGACATCATCTTCGCCAGTGGTGAACTGACAACTCATGAGGCCCCCGGGCAATAGGAGATTATGGGGCCCCCCAGGCAATAGGAGATTATGGGGCCCCCCAGGCAATAGGAGATTATGGGGCCCCCAGGCAATAGGAGATTATGGGGCCCCCCCCCATACACACACACACAATATACACACACACAGTATACAGACACACAGTATACATACATACACACACACAAACAGTATATACATACATACACAGTATATACATACACACATACATAGTATACACACACACAGTATATATATATATATATATATACACACACACACACAGTGTGTGTGTGTGTATGTGTATATATATATATATATATATCTACATACATACACACAAGTGTTACTTTGTATCTCCTGTCTGATCAATGTTTATAAACAATGTTAGACATACAAAGATTTGTATAAATAAAACTTTTATTTCAGATCTTAAAAAAAACATATACTAGCTAAAAAATGCATAAATGGATTAAATTTGGTCTATTTATGCATTTGTAGCTATTATATGTTTTCTAAGATCTGAAATTAAAGTTGTTATTGTATCTCTCTCTCCCATGGCTGAACAATGTTTTATAAACAATGTTACTTTGTATCTTTCTCCTGTCGGATCGATGTTTATAAACAATGTTACTTTTTATCTCTATCTCCCGTCTGATCAATGTTTATAAACGATGTTCTTAAGGCATACAAAGATTTGTAAAAAATAATAACAACTTTTATTTCAGATCTTAAACATATAGGGTCAGATCCACAATGATCTGCCCGGCGCATCGTATCCGAGATGCGCTACGCCACCGTACCTTACCTGGTTTTAAATCGAATCCATAAAGAATTTGCGCCGTAAGTTACGGCGGCGTAGTGTATCTCAAGCGGCGTAACGGCGCGGAATTCAAATCGGCGATTAGGGGGCGTGTTTCGTTTAAATAAAGCGTGTCCCCGCGCCAAATGAATTGCGCCTGCGCCGTCCCTAAATTTCCTGCCGTGCATTGTGCTAAATGACGTCATTTTTTTTTAACATAGACGTGAATTACGTCCATCCCGATTCACGGACGACTTGCGCAAAAAAAAAAATTCAAAATAAACGCGGGAACGACGGCCATACTTGGCAACATGGCAAGTCTAACTATACACCGCAAAACAGCAGCTTTAACTATACGCCGGAAAAAGCCGACTAGAGACGACGTAAGAGAATGCGACGGCCGCGCGTACGTTCGTGGATCGTCGAAAATAGCTAATTTGCATACTCGACGCGGAAAACAACGAGAACTCCACCCAGCGGACGCCGAAGAATTGCATCTAAGATCGGAAGGTGTACGAAGCCGTACGCCTGTCGGATCTAACCCAGATGCCGTCGTATCTTGGTTTGAGGATTCAAACCAAAGATACGACGCGGGAAATTTGAAAGTACGCCGGCGTATCAGTAGATACGCCGGCGTACTCTCACTGTGGATCTGGCCCAATGTTTATAAACACTGTTACTTTGTATCTCTCCCTCTCTCCTGTCTGGTTAGTGTTTATAAACTGTTACTTTGTATATCTCAATATCATGTCTGAACGATGTTTATAAACAATGTTACTTTGTTTCTCTCTCTCTCCTGTCTGATCAATGTATATAAACAATGTTACTTTGTATCTCTCTCTTTCTCTCTCTCCTGTCTGATCAATGTATATAAACAGTTACTTTGTATCTCTCTCTCTCTCTCTCCTGTCTGATCAATGTATATAAACAATGTTACATTGTATATCTTAATCTCATGTCTGAACAATGCTAATACATGTTGTGGCAGACAGCCACAGTCTTTTTTTTTTTTTTTTTTTACAGGAGCAGCTTCCGTGTTGAAGCCCTGTTGGCCCCTTGAATCTGGGGGGACAATCTCTGCGGTAAGCAGGGGGAGTGTGCTTCTGGTGGTGGAACACTGGATTGCTGGCACTTGTGGTTCACATTACAATGGATTGTTTACAATATCAATTTGTATTTATATGTTAATCAGTGTTTTTATATTGTGTTTTGTCCAATAAGGTGTCACTATAATTACGAACCGTGTGCTATGATTTAAAGGGCATCGGATTTTTGCATTTGTTTGTACCGGTGTGTCCCGTTATCTAGACTTGTCCTGGTGTACAACGTCCCTAAGTATCGATTTATATATCATCACAGCTAGGATTATTTTGTCACATTTTGTTTTGAGCACAAGGGCCCGGATTCACGTAGAAGAGCGCATCTCTGTGGGGGCGTAACGTATCCTATTTACGTTACGCCTTTGACAGGCAAGTGCAGTATTCTCAAACCAAAGTTGCAGCGGCGTAGCGTAAATAGGCCGGCGTAAGCCCGCCTAATTCAAATGTGGAAGATGTGGGCGTGTGTTATGTAAATTTAATGTGACCCCACGTAAATTACGCTTTTTACGAAAGGCGCATGCGCCGTCCGTGAAAGTGTCCCAGTGCGCATGCTCCAAATTAACCCGCAAGAAGCCAATGCTTTTGACGTGAACGTAAATGACGCACAGCCCTATTCGCGAACAACGTAAAATGTGAAAAATGTGACGCTGTTCCGACGTCCATACTTAAAATTGGTATGCCTCATAGAGCAGGGGTAACTTTACGCTGGGAAAAGCCTAAAGTAAACGGCGTATCTGTACTGTGTCGGCCGGGCGTATGTTCGTGAATTGGCGTATCTAGCTGATTTACATATCTCTAGGCGTAAATCAGCGTACACGCCCCTAGCGGCCAGCGTAAATATGCAGTTAGGATACGACGGCGTAAGACTTACGCTGGTCGTATCTTATACAAATTCTGGCGTATCTGATTCTTTGAATCAGGCGCCAAGATACGACGGCTCAGACTCAGAGATGCTTCCTCCTACGAGAATCTGGGCCAAGGTGTCTATCCTCTCCATCTCTATCTCCTCTATCTCTATCAGCTCTAGCTCCATCAGCTCTATCAGCTCTAGCTCTATCAGCTCTAGCTCTATCAGCTCTGTAACGGTCAGGGGTTAACGCCGTTTACGATATTCCATTCCACCAACCCACGACAGCTTATCCGACACGCCACAATCCAGCAGACAGGACCCATTGGATTTCCCCCAGAATAACGAGAAACAAGCTCTGCTCTCTGGTTCCAAATGAACACTTTAATGGTAAACTCAGCTGGTTATATACCGTTGGAAACCAAATCTGGACAATGCCTCACTCCACCCACAACATCACACAAAGGTGTGCTAACGAGTCCCCCTCAATCCACATCTTAGACAGACTTTCTGACTCTGCGATAAACTATTCCCACCTGCTACATAATCCACATTCCTTTAGTAAACACAATTGACATGCTAATCCACTACACCTGAAAGGTCAGACATCTGACCTTTCAGACTGCCAACACATATCTACCATTAATAGAGCTTTCACACAATACAGTGTCTTTAGCGTACATAATGAAAGGTTCTTGAGAGGCAGACTTAATTAGCACAATAGACAATGAAATACAATCACAGCAAGCTTTTATCACTACAGCCAGGTAGATTTAATTAGCACCTCAACAGTCTATGTGTCCCCACATGAATGAATAATGAATACTGTCCTATTGACCTGTTGGGGTCAGAATAAACCACTTGTAATATTTCACCATAATCTATTGCCCGGGGGCCCCATGAGTTGTCAGTCTGCCCCTGGGCGTGTTACAGAAGAAAAAAAAAGTAATTAACGAAATTATTTTTGTACTGGTATCAACACTTCTGCAGTTACCAGAATAAAATATTTTTTACTATAGTAGTCATTTAAACCCTGACAAAGGGGGGAGGGGGCTCTGTAATGAGTTGGCTGTTTTTTGAATGATTTATTGTAATGAATAAACTTTATACGAACTGCCAAAATTCTCATCTTCTGCAAACTTTGACCAATCACGTTCAAGCTTTACACATTTGGCTTCTGCTGTGGCAGAGCAGTGTGAATTACAGGACTGCCCGAACAGGGCTGAAAATCGATTTCCTGGTACTGAATCGCGGGCCACACACACACGTATGATCTGCCTGTAGATGGAGTTCTGCTTTTAACTGGTTGGAGTCAAGTTTTCAATTACCGTAACCGCATATGTGCCGCTAATTATGAGCAAGAAGTACGGATCCGAGTTTTCACCGGCGTATGGGAATGAGCGCCCGGAAGACGCAGCGCAGTTCCACAGACGGGTAGAATGTTTATTTACTGAGAGTCGGTGAAGAAGCCACACCATCTGTGCCGCTCCCAGATGCCTCCCGCCGGTACCCACTCGCCAAATTAATTAGAGGGAACGGGGGGAAAAAAACTGTTAATTGCAGCGCCATGAAATGTGTTGGTGGATATCATCTTCCGAGCCGGGCTGGCGTTGTCATCTGCCGCAAAAAAAAAAACAGAGAGGACGCGCCAATCTGTCCCATCGCCAAGCTGTGTACATTAAACCTACTAATTATCAATTTACAGTATAGAGCCTCCCGACTCGTCCTCCCCTATAATCATCGTTTATGATTGGCTGCTTCACGTGATGTAGAAAATTGTGACGTCATCCGAGACTTGCAGCGGTGGCAATGAGAATTAAAATCTCCACCAGGGGGCTCAGAATGTTATCGTTTACAAAGTATCAATCACAGGAGACTCGGATTGTTATTCACAAAGTATCAATCACAGGAGACTCGGATTGTTATTCACAAAGTATCAATCACTGGAGACGAAGAGCAGGAGAACGGGAAGCCACCGGTGACGAAGAGCAGGAGAACGGGGAAGCCACCGGTGACGGAGAGCAGGAGAACGGGAAGCCACCGGTGACGAAGAGCAGGAAAACGGGAAGCCGCCACTGTGGAGAGCAGAAGAAAGGGAAGCCGCCACCATGGAGAATGGAAAGCCACCGGTGATGGAGAGCAGAACAGTAAGTCACCGGTGATGGAGAACAGGAGGCCGCCACCATGGAGAGCAGGAGAACGGGAAGCCACCGGTGATGGAGAGCAGAACAGGAAGTCACCGGTGATGGAGAACAGGAGGCCGCCACCATGGAGAGCAGGAGAACGGGAAGCCACCGGTGATGGAGAGCAGAACAGGAAGTCACCGGTGATGGAGAACAGGAGGCCGCCACCATGGAGAGCAGGAGAACGGGAAGCCACCGGTGACGAAGAGCAGGAGAACGGGAAGCCACCGGTGACGAAGAGCAGGAGAACGGGAAGCCACCGGTGACGAAGAGCAGGAGAACGGGAAGCCACCGGTGACAAAGAGCAGGAGAACGGGAAGCCGCCACTGTGGAGAGCAGAAGAAAGGGAAGCCGCCACCATGGAGAATGGAAAGCCACCGGTGATGGAGAGCAGAACAGTAAGTCACCGGTGATGGAGAACAGGAGGCCGCCACCATGGAGAACGGGAAGCCACCGGTGATGGAGAGCAGAACAGGAAGTCACCGGTGATGGAGAACAGGAGGCCGCCACCATGGAGAGCAGGAGAACGGGAAGCCACCGGTGATGGAGAGCAGAACAGGAAGTCACCGGTGATGGAGAACAGGAGGCCGCCACCATGGAGAGCAGGAGAACGGGAAGCCACCGGTGACGAAGAGCAGGAGAACGGGAAGCCACCGGTGACGAAGAGCAGGAGAACGGGAAGCCACCGGTGACGAAGAGCAGGAGAACGGGAAGCCACCGGTGACAAAGAGCAGGAGAACGGGAAGCCACCGGTGACGAAGAGCAGGAAAACGGGAAGCCGCCACTGTGGAGAGCAGAAGAAAGGGAAGCCGCCACCATGGAGAATGGAAAGCCACCGGTGATGGAGAGCAGAACAGTAAGTCACCGGTGATGGAGAACAGGAGGCCGCCACCATGGAGAGCAGGAGAACGGGAAGCCACCGCTGATGGAGAGCAGAACAGGAAGCCACCGGTGATGGAGAACCGTAGGCCGCCACCACCCAGCAGGGGAAAGTTGCCGTTAATGGGGGTAAGTGCTACCAGCCGACCTGGTGGGGAAGGGTGGCATACTGTTTGCCGCCCCTGCAAAAAAATTCCACCGGTGGCCACCTACGTAACACATGCTGTATGTGCGTCAGAAAAGGATGGTCTCCAACACCCACAGACCACATATGCGTTGCGGGCGGCCAATGTTTATGTGCTGAGAGTGTCACCACAGCTCCCAGCACAGGGACAGAGCTGTCCAAGATGGCTCTCCGGTCTTCACTAACGATCAATGGCCAACAGGTCCGGCGCCTGATCATGTGACCACTGTGAAAGCCACAGTGGTCACGTGATTGCTGATCCTCCCTGCCCCCCCCCCCCCGGCTCACAGACCCTATTAAAGGGAAGGGGCAGGACAGGAAGGGGTCAAAACAGTGCAGATTGCAACAGTTTCTTCTGGTGCGACAAAATAAGCAAAGATTGCGGTGCGTTTTCCTGTGGAATGTGGCTTGTGAATCAGAAGCTAGAAATTACTATCCGCGTCATGCCTTCTGAAGGTCGCAGTAGGTGGCGCCGGACTGTGGTCCCTGCGACATAATAGATCATTTGGTGCAATTTGTGACGGTTTTGATCGTAATTTTTCTGTCGGAATTTCTTAGAGTTCAATAATGTATCAACCACAGATCAGCAGAACACGCCAAAGGGACGGGAGCTCATAGCCATCCTCACACTGCCGTCTGTCGGGGGACCCCGCGTAATACGTCCTTGTATGGAAGGTGTTTTAGCGGCGATGCGTTCTGCTGCTATTTCAGATGAATAAGGGGTCTTCGGACAAATGCCTCTGTTGATTGCTCCGTTCTCGTTTACGACTCTGTGAATATTCATGTCGGGGAGATTGAAATGCGTCGCTCGTAGTCCTTTAGAAGAACCATAAATCCAGCCGGCACTGAAGAGGCTTATTCACCGCGCGGCGGCACAAAAACCCGGTGTCAGGGCCAGATAGACGGAGAGCCCAGAGTCCTGCCAGGAAGTGACCACTTCTCACGACTCTATAGAAATGGCCCCATAAATCCAACTAATGGCCCAGCAATGAACCAAATCACGACTCGGTTCTCAGGAGCATGAGAGGCGCAGGCGGGGGCCCCCCACTCTATAGGAAGGGAGATGTATGGCATGTCAGTGGACCAAGCTGAACCGTCATCATACACAGGGCACATTCACACTCAATTCTGCCATGTCGGGGACAACCTTCGTACGTCGCTGACGCATACCAGAGCAGAGTGTCCCAAGTTTTATTTATTACACATTTAAAGTCAAGTTTTTTTTGTTCTGTGTTGAGCAGGGGCAGGGTGAGAACTTCTCTTAGGAGTTTATCGCTGTCTGGGAAAATTTCTCCTGTCCCAGTGACCACACAGGAAGTGAGCCAAATCTGTTCAGCGGGGGGGGGGGGGGGCACACCCAGTAATACAATCCTAAGGATGAAGTGTGGGTGGAGCAATAGACACTATGTACAGGATGATTTGCAGTTGCCACAGATGGGGGGTCCGCATTCACAGGCAAAGGGACAGTCCAGGAGATGCAGGAGGGTACCTGGTATCAGGGGTCACAAGATGGGGTGCACTGAGGTCACAGGATGCTGTTGAGTAACAAAGTCACAGGGTGCAGAGAGATTACTGGAGGCACAGAATCATTGGGGACACAGGAGTGTAGAAGGGTCACCAGGGACATTGGAGACACAGCAGTCACTGGAGACACAGGGGTCACTAGAGATACAGGAGGGCACTGTGTGAATTGGGAACACTGGAGACAGGATTGCAAGGTTTGCTGGAGACACAGAAGTTTCTGGAGATACAAGAGTCACTGCTGTGCCTAGGGTTCACTGGAGTCAAAAGGGTCACCAGAGACACAGAAGCTCATAGGGGTCACTAGAGGCACAAAGGTCACTAGAGATACAGGAGCTCACAGGGGTCACTAGAGGCACAAAGGTCACTAGAGACACAGGGGTCACTAGAGGCACAAAGATCACTAGAGATCCAAGAGCTCACAGGGGTAACTAGAGGCACAAAGGTCACTAGAGATACAGGAGCTCACAGGGGTCATTAGAGGCACAAAGATCACTAGAGATCCAAGAGCTCACAGGGGTCACTAGAGGCACAAAGGTCACTAGAGACACAGGGGTCACTAGAGGCACAAAGGTCACTAGAGATACAGGAGCTCACAGGGGTCACTGTAGACACAAAGGTCACTAGAGATACAGGAGTTCACAGAGGTCACTGAAGGCACAAAGGTCACTAGAGATACAGGAGCTCACAGGGGTCACTAGAGGCACAAAGATCACTAGAGATCCAAGAGCTCACAGGGGTAACTAGAGGCACAAAGGTCACTCGAGACCCAGGAGCTCACAGAGGTCACTGGAGGCACAAAGGTCACTTGAGACACGGGAGCTCACAGAAGTCACTGAAGGCAAAAGGGTCACTAGAGACACAGGAGCTTGCAGGGGTCACTAGAGGCACAAAGGTCACTAGAGACACAGGGCTCAGTGGAGGCACAAGGGTCACTAGAGACACAGGAGCTCACAGGGGTCACTGGAGGAACAAGGGTCACTAGAGACACAGGAGAATCACAGAGGTCACTAGAGACACAGGAGCTCACATAGGTCACTATGGCACAAAGGTCTCTAGAGACAAAGCGGTCACTGCAGTCCCACAGTTGCTGGAGGCACAGGCATGCTGGAGTCATTAGAATGCACAAGTGTCACAGCACAGAGTGGAAACATAATAGAGCAAGAGGGGTCACGGGAGTGCACAGAGGTCATAGTGGCTGGTGAGAATAAGCACGCTGGGGTAATTAAAGTGCACAGGGGTCACAGTCGCTGGTGGCCAATAGGTGGTGTTGGTAGACTAAGGAGGCCAGGGGGTTACTGGAAGCACAGGGAACACTGGAGGCACAAGGATGCTGAAGTCACTCAAGTGCACAGAGGTCACAGTCACTAGCGGGAACGGGAGCACTGGGATCACTGGAATGCAAGGGGTCACAGTGGCATTGGAGACTATGGAGATCAGAAGCACTGGGAATACTGAAGGACGTAGTTCTGGCACCTTCTGAACTGACTGTACGTAAAAGCAAGGGATGCTGGGGTGTGCTGCAGGGTATTGATGCTCACTGCTGTGGATCTATTTTTGCAGGGGGGTCTTTTGTTGCTGCTGGGGGACCTATTGTTTCTAGGGAGGTCTTATGTTGCTGGGGGATCAGTTGTTGCTGAAAGAGATCTACTGTTGGGGGAGGGGTCTATTGTTGATGGCAGCCAGAGAGTCTATTAATGCTGGCTGTACGGGGATCTGTTGATGCTGCCGGGAGTCTATTGTTGCTGGCGGGGAAATTTTGTTGTGGGTGGTCCATTGTTGTTAGGGGGGATCTGTTGTTGCTGGCTGCAGGGGATCTATTTTACTGCTTTTCTTGATATCATTACCAAATTCCATATAAATTGCTTAGCACCACAAACTGATACTTGGGTCTATATTATCTAAAAGGGGCGGTACTGGGAGGTGGGTAGGGGGGGAGAAAAGGGGTGACTCGCAAAGGGGGAGTTCCTGCACCTATTGTCTGAGAAAAAAAGCCCTGATTGTAATACCTACTAATCTTTTACCACTTCCATCAGCTCATGCCCCACAGTTACAACCTTTTGTACCACCTGCCCCACCCTATTAGATTGTAAGCTCTTCTGAGCAGGGCCCTCTTAATCCTCTTGTATTTTATTGTATTGTAACTGTATTGTCTCCCTTTTATATTGTAAAGCGCGGCGTAAACTGTTGACGCTATATAAATCCTGTATAATAATAATAATAATACCTGAAATGAATACAGTGGAACCTCGGATTGTGAGTATAATCCGTTCCAGGCGAAGGTTCGTAATCCAAAGTACTTGCATATCAGAGCGAGTTTCCCCATAGAAGTCAATGGAAATGAAAATAATTTGTTCCTCATTGACTTCAATGGCATGCAATTCTGCATGCGGCCAGAGTTGGGGGGGGGGGCGCCTGGGAGCCTCAGAAAGACACCTCGGCTGACCTTGGCAAACCTCAGACTACATTCCCAAGGTTTGCTGAGGTCAGCAGAGCTGTCCTTAGGCCTTTCCGTGCATTTCCGAACAGCACCGTTCGACTCCTGCGCCCCCCCCCCCCCACCTGAGGCCAAACGTGGTACTGCACACCGCTTTGGCCTGAGTCCTGCTCGTTTTGCGAGACAACACTCGCTAACCGAGTTGGGATTTTTTTTTAATGACCGTGCTTGTATTGCGAAACTGCATTACTCGCAATCCGAGGTTCCACTGTATTCGATGTCAGTCTCGGTGGAGATGCTTATTATCTGCCCCCAGCACAGTTTAGGATTAGAAGCCTCACAATTATAAAAGCTGGGCCAGCCTGACTTTAGGCATAATGGTAGATGTGCCGTGAGATAAGATGAGCAGAAAAATGCAGCCACTGTACAATACTACCTAGCATCAAGCAGAGCCTGCATATATAATAACCAAATAAAGCTATATATATATATATATATATATATATATATATATATATATATATATATATATATATATATATACAAACAAGATTCTTAAAGCTGTACTCTGGCATATATAAAGGACACAAATGAATACAGCCCTGTATTCTTTATTGCATCAATAAATGTACTTTGCATGCAATGTAAATACCTGGTATCAGCTCCCCAGCCTTCATACAGCAAAGCTCAGGCTGGGAGAGGTAGAAGCAACATAAGGAGCCAATCCGTTCATGTGCTAAGAAAAAGCATGGTGATAGGAGGAGCGTAACAGAGAGATGAGCTCCTCGCTGTTCTACTTTTTCTTTCATTGTCCAGTCACGGGTTGGGGCATGGGCATCCGCTCCATAGGGCAAGGGGGGGCAATTGACCCCCCTGGAAAATCGAGAAGGTGTTGAAGAGTTTTGCGACCATGGGCTGTCTATACGGTCCCGGGTTGGATGTCACACAGGCACAGCAAGCAGAGTTAAGCTGCCTCCCCTCCAGTGTTTATGTGTACACAGGGGATGGGAACCTGCTGTGCCTGTGCTGTGCTGATGGCTGATCTGAGGTACTGAATGGGATGGGGGAGGGGGGTTTGTGCTGAATGGGGGGTCCATCTGTGCTGAAGGGGGGGTCTGTGCTGAAGGGGGGGGGGTCTGTGCTTAAAGGGGCTCCATCTGTGCTTAAAGGGGCTCCATCTGTGCTGAAGGGGGGTCTGTGCTGAATGGGGGGGTCTGTGCAGAATGGGGGGTCAATCTGTGCTGAAGGGGGGAGTCTGTGCTTAAGGCGGGGTCCATCTGTGCTGAAGGGGGTTCTGTACATTCTCTAGGCTATATTTATGTGGGCATGGAGTGAAGCTGAATTATCTCAAGAGCTATTTCACACTGCCAGCTGGCCGCGTTATCGGTAAAGTGGCGCTTTACCATCGTTTTAGCTGCGCTATTCCGCCGCTAGTGGGGCGCTTTTAACCCCCGCTAGCAATTGAAGAAAGGGTTAAATGCAACTGTGCATCGTCGCTGCCGAAGCGCCCCTCCCTGAAAAAATGTCAGCGGACGCCCATGGGTTGGGGGCTCGTCTGGGATAACCAGGGTTTAGAGGAAGTTGGTTGAAGGATGATGGACATGAGATTGAGGATATCTGGGAGGAGATTGACAGAGAGATGAGCTCATCACTGTACATTGGAACCTTGGTTTACGAGTAACGCGGTTAACGAGCATTTTGAATAACGAGACCCTATTTTTTGTTTAATTCTGACTCTGTTTGCAAGTGTTGTCTCGCAAAACAAGCAGAATTCATGCTAATTGGGTGTGCAATACCACATTGGCGAGAGGTGCGGGGGCGCCGGTGACACTGAGCGGTTCAGAGCCATTTAGACATTCCTCGGAATCACTCGGAAATACTCCGTTCCAGAGTGTTTCCAAACATTTCCGAGCTGTCCCAGAGTATTTCCGAGTCTCTCTGGAGCCACCCACCTCTGGCAACATGCAGTATTGCATGCCGTAGAATTCAATGCCGAACAAATTATCTTTGTTTCCATTGACCTCTATGAGGAAACTCACTTTAATATGCGAGTGCATTGGTTTACAAGCATTCTCCTGGAACGGATTATGCTCGTAATCCAAAGTTCCACTGTACTACTTTTTCTTTCATTGTCCAGTCACAGGTTGGGGGCTCGTCCGGGATGACCAGGGCTCAGAGGAGGTTGGTTGAAGGATGATGGATATCAGAATGAGGACATTTAGGAGTAGAGTGACCGAGAGATAAGCTCATCATTGTACTACTTTTTCTTTCATTGTCCAGTCACAGGTTGGGGGGCTTATCGGGGTGACTCGGAGGAAGTTGTAGGATGATGGACATCTAGGAGGAAAGTCACAGGGAGATGAGCTCATCATTGAACAATAAAGGAAAAATATTACATGATGAGCTCATCTCCCTGTGACTTTCCTCCTAGATGTCCATCATCCTACAACTTCCTCCGAGTCACCCCGATAAGCCCCCCAACCTGTGACTGGACAATGAAAGAAAAAGTAATACAGTGATGAGCTCTCTCTCACTCTCCTTCTAGATGTTCTCAGTCTGATGTCCATCAACCTTTCAACCAACATCCTCTGAGCCCTGGTCATCCCGGACGAGCCCCCAACCTGTGACTGGACAATGAACTTAAAAGTAGTACAGTGATGAGCTTATCTCTGTCACTCTCCTTCTGGATGTCCTCAGTCTGATGTCCAGCCACATTTCAACCAACATCCCGGACGAGCCCCCAACCTGTGACTGAACAATGAAGGAAAAATATTACGTCACAGGTTGGGGGCTCGTCCGGGATGTTGGTTGAAATGTGGCTGGACTGAGGATATCCAGAAGGAGAGTGACAGAGATAAGCTCATCACTGTACTACTTTTTCGTTCATTGTCCAGTCACAGGTTGGGGGTTTTCGTCCGGGATGATCAGGGCTCAGAGGATGTTGATTGTTGATTGAAAGGTGGATGGACATCAGACTGAGGACATCCAGAAGGAGAGTGACAGAGAGATAAGCTCATCACTGTACTACTTTTTCTTTCATTGTCCAGTCACAGGTTGGGGGGCTTATCGGGGTGACTCAGAGGAAGTTGAAGGATGATGGACATCAGAATGAGGACAACTAGGAGGAAAGTGACAGGAAGATGAGCTCATCATGTAATATTTTTCTTTCTTTGTCCAGTCACAGGTTGGGGGCTCGTCCGGGATGACCGGGGCTGAGAGGAGGTTGGTTGAAGGATGATGGATATCAGACTGAGGACATGTATAAGGAGAGTGACAGAGAGGTGAGCTCATCACTGTACTACTTTTTCTTTCATTGTCCAGTCACAGATTGGGGGGCTCGTCCGGGATGAATATTGCAGCAAATAGGGTTGTATTGTTATATCTTTTACTGGCCTATTCATTTTTATCTTCCCCTTGGCTACACATACGAGGTGTGTATATTAAATTACAGGACTAATTAAATAACTCACCTTTTATTTATATGTATTACAAATTTGAATGCCTATCCCCTTTAATATATTCCCCATTTGCACTAATGCATTGCTGCAGTCTTGTTTTCCATTGGTGGAAGGCATGGGGGAAAAAAAACTATTTCCGCCTCAACTGACTCAAAACATGTCCCTTCAAGCACTGATAAATATTTGAGTACAGGTTCTCTTTAACCACTTGCCGACCGCCGCATGACTATTTACGTAGACAGAATGGCACGGGCAGGCAGATTGGCGTACAGGCCTTTAACTGCTTGCCGACCAGCTGCCACAGTTATACAGTGTCAGGTCGGCTCTGCTGGGCGAGATCACGTAGCTATACGTCATCTCGCCCCTGACTCCCGCGTGCGTGCCCGGCGGGCGCGATCGCCGCCGGGTACCCGCGATCGTTTGTTACACACACAGTGTAAACACACAGCTCCCGGTCCTGTCAGGGGAGAAATGCCTGACCGTCTGTTCATACAATGTATGAACAGCGATCAGTCATTTCCCCTAGTCAGTCCCATCCCCCTTCAGTTAGAATACACCCAGGGAACATACTTAACCCCTTCCTCGCCCCCCTAGTGTTAACCCCTTCCCTGCCAGTGGCATTTTTATAGTAATCAGTGCATTTTTATAGCACTGATCAGTATAAAAATGCCAATGGTCCCAAAAATGTGTCAAGTGTCCGCCATAATGTCGCAGTACCGATAAAAATCGCTGATCGCCGCCATTACTAGTAAAAAAAAAAAAATTATTAATAAAAAATGCCATAAAACAATCCCCTATTTTGTAAACGCTATAACTTTTGCGCAAACCAATCAATAAGCGCTTATTGCGGGTTTTTTTTTTTTACGAAGAATACGTATCAGCCTAAACTGAGGGGGAAAAAAAATGTTATCTTTTTTGGGGATATTTATTATAGCAAAAAATATTGATTTTTTTTTTCCAAAATTGTGGCTCTATTTTGGGGACAATTGGCACAGTAGCATGAATGGGCACAGTGGCGACAACTGTTCTCTACCTTTAAGAAAAAGAATTGCAGTAGCTGAGCTCCGTGTCTGATGTTCTGCTGAGCTGAAACCTACAACCCAAACGCTAATGTCGGTGGACAACCAATTCTGGGCGGAGGCGGGGGAACAATTGTCTGCGAGATTGAAATCAGGACTCTGGAATGCCGCAATACACAGCCGGCAAATTGAAAGAGCCACAGAATCTGATTGGAGAGACCGAGAGCACCGACAACGCATTACCGCCTGTGATGAGTCGCCAAACGCACATCGAGCTAGTTGGGAATAAATCTTTAAAACCAAAGTGCGGACGGAATAGGGCAACAAAATCTTCCAAGCTATGCCAGTCTCTTCTCTTTAGAAAGAGATTAGATGTATGTAAAAGAAAATCGCCTTAACTGCTTCAGCCCCGGACCATTTTGCTGGTCAATGACCGGGCCACTTTTTGCGATTCGGACACTGCGTCGCTTTAAATGAAAATTGCGCGGTCGTGCGACTTGGCTCCCAAACAAAATTGGCGTCCTTTTTTCCCCCCCCACAAATAGAGCTTTCTTTTGGGGGCTGTACTCAGAAAGCCTATCAGAGCCGCTGGCTCTGATAGGCACTTCCGTACAGCCAACCAGCTGCCGTTATTCAGGTGGCCGGCGATCTAGGTCCGGCCATCTGAATAGACCAGCGGCGACAATGACATAGATTCATGCAATGAATCTATGTTATTAGTCAGTGGCAGTTGCGGAGCCAGAGGGGGCGGCGCTCCAGCACCCTCTATGGATGAACCGCCGCTGGTAGAGAAGCTTTTAAAATAAAGTGTTCAACCCCATCCCACCGCCACCCCCCAACCCTTTGGGTGGATCTAAATGCTGATCCCCCCCCCCGGGGTTATGTGATGCTGGATATCCTCCAGCCAGGAAATGATGCGGGGCTCAATCTGACTTGCCGCAGCTTCTAATGCACATGGTGAGAAGCCCACAGCGTGCAGAGGAAGCCATTTCAGTCCAAGAGAGGAGCCGCTACAGCGGTGCGAGACTGAAGGGAGGGCCGGAGTTCTGCCATAAGATTTACAGCGGCTTTTTATATCCTCTGAGCGGGTTTTATTGCCATTTGGCAGGCGGACAGGAGGAAGAATGGACTTATTTAATCTGCGTTTAGTTCAGCGACGGGTATTGTTGGAGCCGCCTCTCTGCTGATAAGCTCAGTCCATTGCCCATTGCCAAGCAACGGCGGAACGGCCACCACAATCGCAGCCGGAGCTCATCGCCTGACACTGATTGCCATCCAAGGGGCTCATTAGCATTCTGAAGTCAGATAATTGTGTGTCTGTATTATCGGTCATTACAGCGCCAAGGGGATGGGCGCCGTCCAGCCCTGGGCATGGATTATACAGGCAGGACTGAAAATAAACCCAAAGCCAAAAATGTAATATATTTCAGCTCATCACTCAGATGCGGTGGCTGCATTTTTTTTTTTTTTAAGGCTTCCCCCCCCCCCCTTGGTTTTCACCTGGTAATGTGGCCAGTAACTTCTGTATAAGGCCCCTTTCACACGGGGCGGATCAGTAATGATCCGCCCCGTAAACCTCCGCTTGCTCAGCGGGGATCGCTCTGTTGATCCCCGCTGAGCCGCCGGATGACAGGGCGGTCCCCGCACACTGTGTTTGTAAACCTCAGACATGAAGTCTGAACAAAGCATATCCCTCTATATAGCAGGGATCCCCAACCTTTTTAAGAGCGAGGGTCACTTAAGCGACTTGGTCGCAGTTATCACAATGAGCGGAGCGGGTGGATGACAGGTCTGTGTCGGCTCTTCTATCTGGGCCCTCCGATCCGCCCAGGAGGAAGGGGACAGATCCTCCCCTGTTGTGTGTTTTTTTTTTTTGCAGATCGGATTGTAGGTAGGCGGGTGTAAACGGGCACTTCTGTGTACGTCTTCCGCTCCATAGAGGTGAATGGAGGGTCCGATTAGGTCGGACTAGTTGTGTGAAAGGGGCCCAAAGCTGCTTTCACACTAATGCGCTGTGGTTTAAGCCACACTGTGTTTGTCAATGGAGCCAGAGCGAGCCTGCATGAGTACCCCCATAGCAATCGGCTTGATATTGTGAGCAGAAGGAGGATCGGGGCTGGTCTGTGCTAAACATATACACAGAGCCCGCCCCCCCCCAAGCAGTGCCAGGACAGGGTCATCTAGAGCCCAGGGCAACCATGCCAGGTTGAATACTAAAAAAAATGCAGCCTCACTGTGCCCATCAGTTGCAGCCATTGTGAACTCCCGGTGGCATTTAGCATGTGATGGAGGATGAGGGGGGACATGGGATGGATGAGAGAAAATCGGATGGGGGAGATGGCATTGTAAGAGGAGGACATGGGTTGGAGGAGGAGGGGGGACATGGGAAGAGGGAGATGGGACTGAAGGAGGAGGAGGACATGGGATGAGGGAGATGGGACTGAAGGAGGAGGAAGAGGACATGGGAAAGAGGAGAAAATGGGATGAGGGAGACGGGACTGAAGGAGGAGGAAGAGGACATGGGAAGGAGGAGGACATGGGATGAGGGAGACGGGACTGAAGGAGGAGGAGGACATGGGAAGGAGGAGGAGGAGGACATGGGATGGAGGAGGACATGGGATGAGGGAGATGGGACTGAAGGAGGAGGAAGAGGACATGGGAAAGAGGAGAAAATGGGATGAGGGAGACGGGACTGAAGGAGGAGGACATGGTATGAGGGAGATGGGACTGAAGGAGGAGGAGGAGGACATGGGAAGAAGGAGGAGGACATGGGATGAGGGAGATAGGACTGAAGGAGGAGGAGAAGGAGAAGGAGGACATGGTATGAGGGAGATGGGACTGAAGGAGGAGGAGGAGGACATGGGATGAGGGAGATAGGACTGAAGGAGAAGGAGGACATGGTATGAGGGAGATGGGACTGAAGGAGGAGGACATGAGATGAGGGAGACGGGACTGAAGGAGGAGGACATGGGAAGAGGGAGATGGGACTGAAGGAGGAGGAGGGGGACTTGGTATGGGATGTTGGTAAGCAGATTTTGTGGTACGGCCAGTGGGTAGGCCCTAGGAAATGTTGGTGGTCAGACCTTGGGGGAGGGGGGGTGCAGCACAGGCCTAAATCTGTGTAAGGGGCCCCAAAATATCTGGTGGCTGCCCTGCCTTTTACACAAACCAATCAATATACACTTATTGGGATTTTTTTTATTTTAGCACTGATCACTGTATTAGTGTCACTGGTTCCCACAAATACTGCATTCACACTGAATTAGTACTGGGACAAGGTTATCTAGAGCCCAAGACGAGACTGCCAAACCGTGCCACCCCCTCAAAGATGCCCGAGCATTATGTGTTGGCAAATTCCCCCACAAAAACACTGAGTACTAACCTGCATTCTTACCCCCCAAGCATAAATCTCCCCTCTTCCCAGTACAACCCCCCCCCAAACATATTAGAATTCATCCCTCTTAGCACAAATCCCCCTACCCCTAAAATTTCTTCAACAACACTTTTAATTCCCCCCCTCTCAGTAGAAACTCCCCCTCCTAGCACTAACCTTCTTCCCCCTCACCCCACAAATGCCCCTAAATCCCCACTCTTGGCACCCCCTCATAGAACAATGCTTATCCCCTGCCAACCCCAAATTGCCCCTTCCAACACAAATCCCTTCCCCCTAATCTCCTTCAGGTGCCTCCCCCCATCTCACATGATATTACAGTGCCCAGGGCAGCTGTCCCTCCTGCCCTGGTGTGAATGCAACCGACGTGTCAGATTTTCGGCTGCAATACTGCAGTCTAGCTAAGAGTGTCTGATCGCCACCATTACTAAAAAAAAAATCCAGTATGTATCCCATAGTTTGTAGACGCTATAACTTTTGCGCAAACCAATCAACATACAGTGAAACCTTAGACTGCGAGCATAATTCGTTCCGAAAGCACGCTTGTAATCCAAAGCGATTGTATATAACAGCACTTGATACATTTTGCAGCAACAGAAACAATTACTTTGTGGCAGTTTGACTTTGGATTGTCTGCAGAAGGTGGTAGAACAGCGACATCTTGTGGTCAAAAATCAATACTAGGATATGGTTGTATGGAGACGCAATAAATAGGGTGATATGTCAAAAGTGGAGCAGCTGTGCCTGGCAACCAACCCGCTTCTATCTTCTGCTTGTTCAGTTAAGCTTTGAAAATAAAAGATAGAAGCTGATTGGTTGCCGTGCACAGCTGGATAAATTCCAGAAAAAAAGGGAACCCAGAGGTGAACTCTGTTTGGACTTTAGCGGCACAGTAAACAATAGAGATATATAAAAATAATTTTAACCACTTGAGACCCGCGCTATTGACAAAAGACGTCAACAGCGCGGCTCTCAGGTGCCAACTGGACGTCTTTGGACGTCATTTGAAAGCATTATCCGCGCGTGCCACTGGGGGGCGCGCAGCGGGTAAACACTGTCCCGGCGCATAGCTGGGGACCCGATGCGTGTACCTGGCGGCCTCGATGTCCGCCGGGTACACGCGATCGTCGGTAAGACAGCAGGGACGTGGAGCTCTGTGTGTAAACACAGAGCTCCACGTGCTCTCTGAGGAGAGGAGACCGATCTGTGTCTCTTGTACATAGGGACACAGCATCGGTCACCTCCCCCAATCACCCCCCCCCCCACACAGTTAGAACACACCCAGGTAACACATTTAACCCCTTCCTCACCCCCTAGTGTTAACCCCTTCACTGCCAGTCACATTTATACAGTAATTGCATTTTTATAGCACTGATCGCTGTATAAATGTGAATGGCGGCAAATTTGTGTCAAAAGTGTCCGATACGTCCGTCGCAATATCACAGTCCCAATAAAAATCGCAGATCGCCGCCATTAATAGTAAAAAAAAATCATAATTCTGTCCCCTATTTTGTAGGCGCTATAACTTTTGCGCAAACCAGTCGCTTATAATAATAAAAATTGGCAATTAAAAAAAAATATATATATAGAAAAAAGACACATGCATGAGATACAAGGACAGTGCAAACATTAAAAATCATACATATGGGTAAATGAGATTTTATTATATATATATATATATATATATATAATTTTTATATATCTCGATTGTTTACTGTGCCGCTAATGTCCGAACAGAGTTCACCTCGGGGTTCTCTTTTTTTTTTCTAACATATTATCTATGGATGTTGGCAATGTGAGTGCTATTTTTCCATTTTTTGATAAATTCCCCTCAACTTGTCATCTGATACAGGACAGTTTGTGCAGCACTTCCACTCTCTACTACCCCGCTACCCAACCTGTGGCCCTTTGGAATTTATTGCATGGTGGTCGGGGCCCCTGGAAACTGTAGTCTGTGTTTTTGTTGCTCAAACCAGTTGAAATAAAAAATACATATATATATATTTTTTTTTTTCCAACTGGTAGAGAGATTTATTTTTATACATATATATATATATAATGTTTTATTTTTACTATATAGATATACAAAGGTTTTATTTTTCTTTAGACTATATAGATATCTATATAAAAATGTTTATTTTTCTTCAGACTGGCTTCTAGTAATTAAAGCTGAACTCCAGACATGAACTGTATTGCAGAGAGTTACATTGCTCTAGCTTGGCACAATGTAAGTATACCCATCTCATACCCGATAAGCCACTAGGAATGACTGTAGTCTGGGCTGGACTTACCATTGGGCTTGACTGGGCTCAAGCCCATGGGCCCCGCCCATTTACGTTTAATTTTTTTCCCAATAATATGCCAGTCATTTAATTTTTCATTTAAAGTGTGTTGATTGATCTTGCATTTTTACCTGTTCTAGGGACATTGATAATTTTTGTCCTTCGTCCAAGTAGACAAACTTTCTTTATTTTTATTATTACCCAACGATGGGGGCGCCATTCTTTCTTCCGACCCCCCCTCCCCCAACGATGGGGCGCCATTCTTTCCACTGACCCCCCCCCCCCCCCAACGAAGGGGCGCAGTTCTTTCCACCGACCCCCCCCCCCCAACGAAGGGGCGCCGTTCTTTCCACCAACCCCCCATTAAGGAGCACTGGGGTTGATTTGATTTACTAAAGCGTGCAAAATCTGGTGCAACGGTGTGTATAACCAGCTTCCAGGATTTTTTATTTATTTTTTGTCAAATCTTGATTGAACAAGCTGAAATTGGAAGCTGATTGGCTACATCAGGGGATATGCAATTAGCGGACCTCCAGCTGTTGCAGAAATACAAGTCTCATGAGGCATAGCAAGACTCTGCAAGCCACAAGCATGACACCCAGAGTCAGAGGCATGATGGGACTTGTAGTTTTGCAACAGCTGGAGGTCCGCTAATTGCAAATCCCTGGGCTTACCCCATGCAGAGCTGCACCAGATTGTGTACTCTCCAGTATTAGTAAATCAACCCCACTGTTCTTCGCACCAACCATGGGGCACTAATAATTTCTCTAGCACCAAAGATGGGATATTTTTTACTCCCACGGATGCTGTGACATTTTCTATTCCCATTGGCCATGGCCCTCCGCACTTAGTCTGAACCACAGTAAACTGTCCCTTTGTTTAAACCAGGGGTCTCAACCTGTGGCCCTCCAGCTGTTGCGAGACTACAAGTCCCATGAGGCATTGCAAGGCTGACAGTTACAAGCTTAAATCCCACAGGCATGATGGGACTTATAGTTTTGCAACAGCTGGAGGGCCGCCAGTTTGAGACCCCTGGTTTAAACAGTTTGGAGATCC
Organism: Rana temporaria; assembly: GCF_905171775.1. Classification (NCBI taxonomy): domain Eukaryota; kingdom Metazoa; phylum Chordata; class Amphibia; order Anura; family Ranidae; genus Rana; species Rana temporaria. The sequence continues at coordinate 8,400,611 of NC_053501.1, read as the reverse complement.
CTTCCCTAGAAGGAAGAACGAATACATTTTGCCCAATCATGTATCTCTTACTTAGGCAACATTTTGGCGTTGGGCAAAATTTCACTCCTTGACTCCAATGCATTTCTCAGAATTTTTGCCCAAAGAGAAATCTAAATTTTTCACCAAAAGTTTTGGCAAATATCTTGTGGAGTCAACCGAAGAGTGAATTTTGGAGATCATTCGTAGAGCTGAAGTTGATGTAAGTGGGAAAAAGTTCTCTGAAAAGTCACTGTAATCACATAAAAATGAGGCGCTGAGCTTAGAAATGAGATTGTTTTTAATGTGTATAATGACTTTACAGCTAGTAATTTTTATGTGACTTTTCGGGGTGTCAGAGTGCAGACAACGCCGTCTCGGGGTCTCAGCGTCCCCGTATCCATGATCTCAAAGGACTGCCCGGGAACCAATTCAAACTCGAACCTCTGCAGCAGCTTGCTCAGCACCACTTTGGCCTCCAGCTGTAGGAAGAACAGGGAGAGAATTAGGAGAGAGAAAAGACATTTATTAAAGTTTTACTAAACCCACATCATAAAAACCTCTCAGTAAATGTTGTATTACATGCTGTTCATACTCGCTATTAGATTATTTTTCTGTATTCTCCAACATAAAGCTGGTTGGTCCTGCTGCTCTCTATCTCCCCCTTCTGTCCATCTCCCCCTATTGTCCATATCCCCAAATCAGTTAGGGATTTTGCAGCTGGAGTGCAATAGACGTGAAATTCGTTTCGGTCCGAATGTAAATTTGGACACATTTTTGGTTATTCAGATGTACTGTATCCGAATCCCAAATGAAAAAGTAACAAAAATTTCCTTGAAATTCGTTATTTTGTTTATTTAATTTGTTTTCTAACAAGTTCCACATTTTCGGAACAATTCAAAATTGGATTGTTTAAAAAATTATCGACTGATTCGAATTCTGTGTAAAGAATAGCTGGTTGTCAAGGAGCAGGCCAGAAAGCCACCTGCCACATCCTTAACAACCGATGACTCATCAGCTGTCCGCGGGGGTTCCTCACTGGCAGCTGAAATGTAAACAAAACCATGCCGGCAACACAAAAATGTAAAAAAAAAACAGCGTGGGGGGTCCCAGACCAGGCCTTAATCCAAGCATGCAGATCAGGAAAAAGGGGGGGGGTGGTGAGCATGTCCCCCCCAACCATACCAGGCCACATGCCCTCAATATGAGGTGGGGCTACTTTGGGGCAGAGGGAGCTATGTACCCCATACTTCAAATCGGGGGGGGGGGGAGCGGGATCTGGGGGCTCCCTTGTTAGAGGGGGCTTTCAGATTTCAATAAGCCCTCCACCTGCAGAGCAACAACCCGCCCCCCCCCCCCCCCATTCATACCAGGCCACATAACCTCAATATGGGGGGGGCTTATCGGAATCTGAAAACCCCCTTTAACAACATCATCCAATCCACATACAGAAATAGAAGGGGCAAATTCAATTAAACAGTGTGGCCCAGATTCAGGTAGATCCGTGCAATATTTGCGTGGGCAAAGGGCAACGATTTTTGCTCTGCGCCCACGCAAATATTTTGATATGCCCGCGATTCACGGAGCAGTAGCTCCGTAAATTGCGCGGGCGATATGCTAAATAGCCGGGCGTAAGGCTGCCTAATGTAAATGATCCCGCCGGGGGCGGGAATCATTTAAATTAGGCGCGCTCCCGCGCCGAGCGAACAGCGCATGCTCCGTCGGGAAACTTTCCCGACGTGCATTGCGGCAAGGACGTCATTTGCTTCTAAGTGAACGTGAATGGCGTCCAGCGCCATTCACGAATCACTTACGTAAACGACGTGAAATTTAAATTTCACGAGCGGGAAGGGCGGCTATACTTTAGCATTGGCTGCCCCTGCTACAGCAGGAGCAACCTTGCGCTAAAGTCGCCGTACGGAAACTCCGTACCTTGCGTGCGCAGGGCCCGCGCAACTTTTGTGAATCGGTGGTAGTATGCAATTTGCATACTATACGCCGATCACAATGGCCGCGCCCCCTAGCGGCCAACGCAAGAATGCAGCCTGAGATATGAAGGCATAAGGAGGCTTATGTCTGTCATATCCTAGGCTGCAGTCCGCGTAGCGATGTTCCTGAATCAGGGGCATTCGCTACGCGGGAGCAAAACAGCTGTTGCGCGGGCGCAATAGCTTCTTGAATCTGGGCCTGTGTGTTTAGTGTCAATTTAACCACTTGCCGACCAGCGCACGACTATATACGTCAACACAACGGCTCAGCTGGGCATATGGGCGTACAGGCATGTCCCCTTTAAGAAGCGACATTGTGGGCGCACCTTGAGTCTGACCGCGGGTCCCGCGGACTCTGTCTGCGGGTATACCCGCGACTGTCTCACAGAGAGGAAGACCAGTGAAATGCTGATGTAAACAAGCATTTCCCCATTCTTCCTAGTGACAGGACACTGATCACATCTTCCTATAATCCCCCTTACAGTAAGAACACATCCCTAGGACACACTTAACCCCTTCAGCGCCCCCTACTGGTTAACCCCTTTACTGCCAGTGTCATTTTCACAGTAATCAGTGCATTTCTATAGTACCGATCGCTGTATCAATGACAATGGTCCCAAAATAGTGTCAAAAGTGTCCGATGTGTCCGCCATAATGTCGCAGTCAGGATAAAAATTGCTGATCACCGCCATTACTAGTAAAAAATTAAATTAAATAAAAATGACAGTTGTAAAGGCTAGAACTTTTGCGCAAACCAATCAAACGCTTATTGCGTTTTTGTTTTATCAAAAGTATGTAGAAGAATACGCATCGGCCTAAACTGAGGAAAAAAACATTTTTTTAAATATATTTTTGGGGGATATTTATTATAGCAAAAAGTTAAAAATATTGCTTTTTTTTTTAAAACTGTCGCTCTATTTTTGTTTATAGCGCAAAAAATAAAAACCGCAGAGGTGATCAAATACCACCAAAAGAAATCTCTATTTGTGGGGAAAAAAACACGCAGAAAAGTGATTCCATAAAAATAAAAAAATAAAATAATTGAAGGTTGAGACTGAACCAGCTGATATTAATTTGCACTGACAAGGGGTGAGATTTCTCTTTCTAATTACTGATAGATTTTCAGCTGGTGTCTTGGCTTTCCATGCCTTTTTGCACCTCCCTTTCTTCATATGTTCAATACTTTTTCCCTGTGTCATTCCATTTTATTACACAGAACTTCATTTCTGAACTTACCGTATTTATCGGCGTATATCGCGCACTATTTTCCCCTTAAAATAAGGGGAAAATCGTGGGAGCGCGATATACGCCGATAGCCGCTTCCCGCGCTCAGTTTGAAATCCTGCGCCGACATATACCGAGTGCAGTACACTCGGGTACATTCGGCCAGGCTCGGCTTCGCTCGTGCTCACGCATAAACGTCACAGAGCGTGAGCGCGAGCGACGCCGAGCCTTGCCGAATGTACCCGAGTGTACTGCACTCGGTATATGTCGGCGGAGGCGTTCGAACTGAGCGCGGGAATCGGGGACTCGACTTGAGGCGCGCGCTGGAGAAGCCGGAAGAACACCATCGAGGCCGGACCGGACGATGGACGCTGGGAAGACACCAAAACTGTAAGTAATGAAATCATATAACATTTTTTTTACAGGAATTTCGGGGGCAACTTTAGGGGTGCGCGGTATACGTGGGAGCGCGTTATACCGCGATAAATACGGTATTTATTTTGGTGTCTTTGTATGTATGGATTACATGGGTTGTTACCGACATGTGGGGACAATTTAATGTCAATGGCACCTTTAGAAATAGATTTACCTAGAAAAATGGTGAAGTGTTCAATACTTATTTTACCCGCTGTGTGTCTAGAATCACACAATTCTAGAATCGTGGCGCTCGTGATTTATGAGCTGTACAAGGAAAAAACGTTCCATAATATCTCCATCTCTAGTTGACGTACCTGAGCAAACACCTGACCCAGACAGGAGCGCGGACCCAGAGCAAAGGGGAAGTAACAGTAGTAGGGCCTGCAACAGAAACACAACAAGCTTAAAAACATCCAGCATCATCTAGTCCTTTTCTCCCTAGTATGACTGTCTTTTGTCCACCCCTTTGCAGTTATTGGATTTCATTTTTTTTTTCAGTCACATACCGTATATACTCGAGTATAAGCAATTTTGTTATGTCACACGGATTTTGCGCGGTTGTTTTTCAAATGCTTTTTTTTTGGACAAAATATACTTTAGAGAAAGATTGTCAGAACCATTGATGCATCTCGGCATAGAGCCTACATATACCGTCAGAATGTTTATACTGAACTATAAAATATTATTGTATTTATGGAAATATGTAAATCTGTGCTTTGGGAGATATACACTTTTCCTACAATACAAGATATCTAAAATTCTTTTATCCATGCTATTTTGAGGACAAGCAACACAACTGAATATTTAAAATATATCATTTATTAACTAAAGATATAGTGCAACAATTGAAATCAGGTACAATTCTTGTTAAAACAAATAATTGATATGCTTCTACAATCAGAGATAAAGGACGCTTGAATGTTCAGATAATATTTACATTATATGACAAGGTATATTCATAGCTCTTATTTAAATCATCCTGGCGTATTTAAAACCTTGTTAACTCTTAGTGACATAACCTTGACATTGTATTATGTCTTCTCAATCCCAAACAGATCTCTAGCTACTACTTCTTAAAACACAAAGAAAAGACGTGCTGTGGACAGTTCTTGGTAAGAATGTCTTTTTAACACACAAGGCTATCTCTAATGCATCACCTGTTTAAACATATCCCAACATTAGGCCATTCACTAGGACTCACAATGATATTGTGATCGATATATGTAACACGTATCTATATATGTATATGCGTTACTTCTTTAATTGCCTCTGAAGGATCTTATACTACAGTTAAAAATTTCTCAGATCCAATTAACACTTGCCAAGATAAGAGAGTGGCATTTGGTATCTGTTTAAACTACCTATTGCATAGAGCAGTGTTGTCCTGACAACTCGTATCGCCGCTGTACCGGTCTGGGGATTTGAAATCCCTGTAGCTTTCTCTCCTCTTTGCTCGCGGAGACAGGACGGGCTAGGCAGTTTCTGATTGGTCGGTGCCGCCCATGTGACAGCACTGACCAATTAGAATGCTCCTAAATGCACTTGCTGGCCAGCCTCTCAGTGACGTCACGCCTCACTGAGACTCGTAAGCGCCTGTTGGGCGGAGATTACTCCGCAGCTACACCTGACAGGGAAGGGAATGCCAGGTCCTTTGCTTGTACCGGGGTGCAGGAGCGCACTCTGCACATTTTTGCAAGCAGGCGCAGCTCTGCAGTAGTCAGTCACTTGTTGCCCAGAAAGTTTAACAGCACACTGCCAGCACTGCAGCATGCTTGTTATCCAAAGCACTTGTATATCAAAGCAAATTTTCCCAAAGGAAATAATGGAAACTCAAATGATTCGTTCCACAACCATTCATTCATAAGTCCTTCAGTTTATAGTCCATATAAAAAGATTATAGCAATGTGAGAGGTTGTGTAACCATAAAATGTCCCTCCACAAATGGAAGCCTCCACAAGGGGATTAGAAGCAAAATCCATCAGGAGCTCCAGAGTATAAAAGAGAAGAGAGGCGCCTCTAAGTGTAGCAATATGGTTACATTTAATGAAGGTACAACATTTGTACATGACTAGCATACTAGCTCATTATGCATTACTTACCTTAGATCGAAGCCGTCCTAGTCTCCCCCTCCGGCCGCAGACATCTCTCCACAGATACCCGGAAGGTTACATCCGGGAATCGCCGCTCCGCCGCTGTGATTGGCCGGAGCAGCGAAGGCGTCACTCCGCGCAGTAGCGGTAAAATCCGGCATTGCCAGTTTTATCTATGGGATTCTCACTGCGCCGTTGTCTACCTTTTGGCAAATATCTCCTAAACCATGTAGATTTAGGAGATATTGCAAACACCTACAGGTAAGCCTTAACTTGGGCTTACCTGTAGGTGTAACTTCCAGGGGAGTGTTTACAACCACTTTAAAGGAGGCACATTTAAGTATGCAGGGATCTCGGGTAAAGTGATGCACATAGATTATCGTCCTCACTGCTATCAGTCTGCAATCATGACCATGAAGACTACCCTGCAGAAGAGCGATCTGAAAGTGAGGCTTGATCTCGTGGAAGGGACAACATCAATGGCGGTGAGGAGAATGGTCTATGTCAGGGATATGCAATTTAGAGGACCTCCATCTGTTGTAGAACTACAAGTCCCCATGATGCATAGCAAGACTGACAGCCACAAGCATGACACCCAGAGGCAGCGGCATGATGGGACTTGTAGTTTTGCAACAGCTGGAGGGCCGCTAGATGCATATCCCTGCTCTAGGTGTAGTGATTAGCACTCTCGCCTAGCAGTAAAAAGGGTTGCTGGTTCGAATCCCGACCACGACACTACCTGCCTGGAGTTTGCATGTTCTCCCTGTGCCTGCGTGGGTTTCCTCCGGGTATTCCGGTTTCCTCCCACACTCCAAAGACATGCTGGTAGGTTAATTGGCTTCTGTATAAATTGGCCCTAGTATATGAATGTGAGTTAGGGACCTTAGATTGTAAGCTCCTTGAGGGTAGGGACTGATGTGAATGTACATTGTATATGTAAAGCGCTGCGTAAATTGACGGCGCTATATAAGTACCTAAATAATAATATGTGGACAGCTTTACCCCGGATCCCTGCATACTTAGATGTGTCTGTTTTAATCATCAACCATGTGAGTTTCTAAATGTTGTACCTTCCTTAAATGTAATTATATTGCTACACTTAGAGGCGCCTCTCTTTTTTTTTACACTCAGTTGTGACATGACGCTACTCTTATATCAAGACATCGCTTGTATATCAAGGCAAAATGTATTAAATTTAGCTTGTCTTGCAAAACGCTCTCAAACCAAGTTACTCTCAAACCAAGGTTTTACTCTATATAAAACTGTCATTAGAATGTTGATGAGAATGGAGGCAAAATATAATCAGATTAAACTTCAGCTGTAAATATCTCTTGCTTATCCGTTACTCACTTTGCAGCAGAAGTATGGAATCTTTCCGGATCAAACGTAAGGGGATGCGGGAAGAACTTCTCCATCCGACCCATCACATATGTGTTGAACTGGAGAGAGGGGAGATTTGGTCAGTGGTGATGTCATAAATAAAGTCCCCTTGGCTGTGGAGCCCAATAAGAGGGAAAAGGTAGGAAAACTCCCAAATGTGATTTCACCAAATAATAAAACATAATTACTACCCAATCTGGCTGCTTGCAGCAAGAGCGTTAAAGGAAATGCATGAAGATTGGTTTAATGCAAAAAAAATAAAATGGAAAGAGTAAAATAAAAATGTACATATATGATGTAATCATTCAGTGCCATTAAAGCCTAACTCCACAGTTCAAGGGGTTGTAAACATTCGTGTTTTTTCCTAAATATCTTCCTTTCCCTTAGTGCCGTCCTCCTTCACTTACCTCATCCTTCCATTTTTCTTTTAAATGTCCTTATTTCTTCTGAGAAATCCTCACTTCCTGTTCTTCTGTCTGTAACTCCACACAGTAATGCAAGGCTTTCTCCCTGGTGTGGAGTGTCACGCTCGCCCCCTCCCTTGGACTACAAGAGAGTCAGGACGCTCACCAACGCACAGCTCCTTTCTCTATTTGCAACGTAGAGAGCGTCCAAGGGAGAGGGGCAAGCACGACACTCCACACCAGGGAGAAAGCCTGGCATTACTGTGTGGAGTTACAGACAGAAGAACAGGAAGTGAGGATTTCTCAGAAGAAATAAGGACATTTAAAGCAAAATGGAAGGATGAGGTAAGTGAAGGAGGACTGCACTAAGGTAAAGGAAGATATTTAGGGAAAAAAATATTTTACCTTTACAACCACTTTAACTACTACTATACTAAATAGTATAGTAGCTATTAAATTATAGGTTTTGGAATTTCCTTTTAAATTTGGCGGTTAGTGAACATAATGAATACGAATTTATCTAAAGTTACGAATTATCTGAAATAATGAATGCCGTATCTAAACAAATGGAACGGAACAAAGTAATATTAAATCGTTTTTTTTTTCAATTATTATTAATTTGTTCCGTTCCATTTGTTTAGATACGGCATTCATTATTTCAGATAGTGAAAGTAATGAATACTAATTTATCCGAAGTTACGAAATATCTAAAAAAATGAATGTTGTATTTAAACAAATAAAACGGAACAAATTAATAATAAATAATAATAATAATAAAAAAAATATTTATTATTACTTCGTTCCATTCCATTTGTTTAGATGCGGCATTCGTTATTTCAGATAATTCGAAACTTCGGATAAATTTGTATTCATTACTTTCACTAACAGCCAAATTTGAAAGGAAATTCCAAAACCTATAATTTAATACTTGGTTATTATATCTTCTTTCTTATTTTCGGAAAAAAACAAAAAACGAAAACGAACAAATTTTTCGGCAGTGCACATGTCTACTTATCAGCACTACAAACAGGACAGGACAGGACAGGACGGGGGGGGGGGGGGGGAGATTTAGCTGCCAATAGCCACAGAGAGTTCTTCCTGCAACGTTCCTGGCTATACTCACAACTATCGGCACTCCACCTGGAATGCGGATTCCAGCGATCTCGGCATCATTTTTGATGTAACGGGCTGTTCCTGGACCCGGTGGGTAAAGACGCAGAGACTCTTTCAGAACCTAAAAAAAAAAAAAAAAAAAAATATGAGACACACCGTTCGCGTCAATCTCTGCTCCACCACACTCACTATATTCATTTATATAGCTCTGACATATACCGCAGTGCTGTACAGAGAATGCTGAGCCAATCTTATCAGTCTCTGCACCAGAGGAGCTTCCACTCTAATCCCCTTTTCACAGTCGCACAATTTTTATATTCATATACACAGGGCTTTTTTTCAGGGGGAACTCTGTTCCACCACCTCTGGCTCAGACCCTTTGGTGCCTGCTCACCACAATCACTTGTAAACACAGAAGTCTGGTTTCTGTGTTTACAGGTGACAGCTCTGCACTTTGTGTGTAACCCCCCTGAACTCTGTATGTAATGCAATCCTGGTATTTAATGCACCTTTTAGACCCTCCGACTGTTTGTTAATCTGAACGGGGTCGTGGTTGAGTTCCTGCACCTATTTTCTGAGGAAAAAAAGCTCTGCATATACTGTATATCCCTAACATATTCTACAGTGCTGTGTTATGTTGTAAGGTTACTGCTGGTTATAAATGAACGAGCTGTTAGATGTCAGCACGATCGCTCGCTCGGCTGCCCCCGCCACCCTCCTCGGTGAGGGAATCAGGAATTGAAGCGTTGCGGCTTCACTTCCCGGTTCAAAACTGCGCATCCTTACTGGTCCCTGTCTTCTGGGACCTGTGCGTTTCCCAGAAGGTGGGGGGGGGGGGTGGGAGGTGTCGAGTAGCGTAACCCCAGCGGGAGTCTATGCCCGGAAGTGGGTGCAAATACCTGTATTATACAGCCATTTGTACCCCCTGAAAGGTACCAAATGTGACACCAGAGGGGGGTTCCGAAAAGCAGAGGTGACATTTTGGTGTGGACCTCCGCTTTATGCCGACCCTAACGCTTAACCATCCCATTGGCAGACATAGAGTGAGCCTTGTCACCTGAGTACCAGAAGTCTTTTACTGGCAGGATAAAAAAAAAAAAATTTGCTGAAAAACACGGCTTATACGGTATATATATTTTGGTACAATTGTGCAAGACTGAAGGGAGGGCCAGAGGTCAGATTTAACATTATCTGAGCCCATCATTTAAAATTAACCCAGAACTTACCACCTGCCCTCCTTCCTCCTATATGCTAATCCTTGAAATCTGAGCTCAGAATGCGGAGAGTCTGATATCTATCCCACGCCGACATCTGCAGAGATGGATTTCCTGAGCCCGTCCCCTGTACCAGCTGAAGCTCCTACCTGTGTCGTGTAGCTGAGGTTTGAGATGTCTTCAAAGCTGATTTCACGTTTAAAACCGATGATGTCATCTATTTCCTCCCGCAGCCTAAAAAACACCAGAATGCTGTGAGAATCAAGTAACCCGAGATGGAGCCCCCCAGTTGGCAACAGTTTTCCAAAACATTGCGCAAATTTGCCACTTTACGACCCATATCCTCAATGTATACAACATCACCTGCTCCGCCCAATACGGCACGGCCCGTCAATTGAGCAAATTGTTTGATTCTGTGAGAATCAGATGATCTGAGACTCAAATAATCAGGAGAGTCTGTCAAATAAGTGACAGTTGCAGTGGCGGTCCGTCCATTAGGCTGTATTCACACCTGAGCGCTTTGTAGCCTGAAGCTATAAAACGCTAGAGGGGAAAAAATACATTATTCTCTATGGAGATGGTTCACATCTCCACTCCAAAACGCCGGGCGGATTTGGGCGTTTATGAACGCTTGTATTCCCATAGAAACTAATGGAAACGCTCGATTCAAGCGACAACAAGCGTTTCTATGGGCGTTTTGTTGCTTTAATCTGTTCTGTGAAATAGAATATTCACCCAGGAAGAAGATAAAAAAAAAATCTACAAACATAGCAACAAATGATGAAAGAGATGAGCAGTTTTCCTATTGGCTAAAATAAAAAACGTCGAAGTTCAAAAAACGTCGGACAACGCTGTATAAAAACGCACGAATACGTGTTAATAAGCGCGACAAAACGCCGGAAAAAAAATGACCGAAACCGCTACGCTCAGGTGTGAATGCGGCCACCCCTAATCCATGTGTCTGGCCCCCTAATCTGCATGCAGGTGTTTTTTTTTTTTTTTAGCACGTGGCTCTAATAGGCTTTAAATAAAGGTGGGCTCGGGGGGCTGAGCCCTCCCAGTCGTGTGACAATAGCAAATTAATATTCGCTATGATCTTCATAATTGTACTCCCAGCCAATCAGGAAGCTGGTCCTGAGACTCAATTGGTCGGGGAGTCTTAAGACTCCCTGCCAATCGGACCCACTTCCTGTTCGGCCAGGAGCCGAAGCAACAGCCTGCCTCTTCCCTGGAGCCTGCAACCCAAAGCATCGGCCTCCTAAAGTAAGACCATCGATCGCCGGTGTCTGTCTCCCACAGAAGGGGGCACTGATCGCTGCCGTCCATCTCCACAGATGCAGCTCTGTGACACCGGCGGACATAAAGTCTGCAGGTACGGTCACGGAGCTCACGCCGGCAAATTTAAAGTGACGTTTATATATATATATATATTTGCCTGTCGGTATCATTCTGCCGACATTAAAAAGGGCGCGCGTGCCAAGTGGTTAATTAGTCTATAAGACCCCAGATCCCTCCTTTGCCCTATAAAAGCATTCTAAACATTAAGATCAGGGATTTTAAATACTTTTGTTATGATTTATTTTTTACCACAGACTCACCTCTGTGTTATCTCTGGTTGTCGGGTCAGCTCCATCACGGTGAAGGACAGCTGGTTGGCCGTGGTCTCTTGGCCTGTGTGGAAGATGCACAAAAATCTGATTATAATACATTAAAGGAGGTCCGTTCCTGACAAACTATATTTAGGGTGCCTACATTGCCCGGGACTGTCCCGCAATTGACATGTCTGTCCTGGGTCCCGGGCACCTTCATTCCGGGACAATACAATGTCCCGGAATGAAATAGAGGACACAGCCACTCCCTAATAACTAATAACTACATTTCCGAAACTGGTTGCTAGGGCCGGCGCTGCCTGGCATCTTGCAACCAGTGACAATTTACTCTCAGACAGTTAGACCGGGAGCGAGGCCTGTGCCTAGTGCAGCACTGCCGTCCCCATCCACCTCCTCCTTCTCCGACACCCAGTGGCAAGCAGCAGGGGACTGGTGTGATCTTCACTCGCCAGATAGTGACACCACTCCTCCCCCCCCCCCCTTCTATCTATTTACAGGGATGGAGGCCTGTGGTAATTCTATCATATGCCTCATGTAAAGTCCCAACCCTATCCCCCCTTTTAACAGTGACACCACTCCTTTCCTTCTACGCACGTGGCTCATGCAGAGGGAGGGACAGCAGAACTGCATCTGGTGACAGGCTATGGGTGGCAAGCGGCACTGCATCTGGTGGCAAGTGACACATTCACCTGACAAATAACCGCCGCCAAATTTCCCATCAACCTCGAGACTACATTATCCCCGCACCGCCCTGATCTTTTTTTTTTGGGCAAGGTGAGAGAGGGTGTGTGTCCCTGAATGACAGTTTGGAAATGTGGCCACCCTAACTATATTATCAAAAGTATTGGGACACCTACCTTTACACGCACATGAACATTATTATCAGGGCCGATCCTAGAGTCATAGGCGCCTGGGTGCGGAAATATTTCTGGTGCCCCCACATGGGTGTTGTCATTTCACTAAATCCTCCCCTTTACATCTCATTATACATCACATCTGTTGATGGACTAGGCGCAGGAATGGGCAGGGGCTGTTTATCCTATGCAATCTATCATGCCATAAAACCTATAGAGCAGGGGCAGCCCAGAGCACATGTAAAGGGATGCCATGCCCCAGCACACTGAACACTCTAAATCACCTTGATTCTCTAACCTCAGCCTGAGATAGAGATAGGAGTGGGAGGCATTCCAACTGGAGTTGGTGGAGACAGTGCGGGACCCAAGACTCCCAGTGTTAGGAATTCATTCCTGCACATCAGCAGCCACTTAAAACTAGAACTCACATGTCAGGAAGAGGAGCGGCCCCTCCCCCGAGCACTGCCAGACTGGACGGGCTGCCCTATGCTCACACATCAGTTCCGGACGGACACACACCTATGCTCAGAACACTAGTTCTGGACGGACACAAACAAGGACAGAAAGAGGGAGGGGAGAACTCTGGCAATTCGGCGCCCCCCACCTCTGCAGGCGCCTGGGTGCAATGCACCCTGTGCACCCTGCCTAGGATCGGCCCTGATTATTATTATACAGGATTTATATAGCGCCAACAGTTTGCACAGCGCTTTACAACTTCAGGGAAGACAGTACAGTTACAATACAGGAGGAATCAGAGGGGCCCTGCCCGTTAGAGCTTACAATCTAGAAGGGACATGCAACATTTGGCATCCCAGTCTTGGGGCCAGATTCTTGTAGTTTTCCCGCGGCAGTAGCGTAAGCCAATTACACTCCGCCGCCCCAACTTACAGGAGCAAGTGCTGTATTCCCCAAACACTTGCTCCGTAGTTTGGGGCGGCGTAGTGTAATTGGCCCGGCGTATCCCCGCGTAATTCCAAGGGGGCGGCTTGTATTTAAATTAAGCGCGCCCCCGTTTCGATCGAACTGCGCATGCGCTGGGCTAAAAATAGCCCAGTGCGCATGCTCCAGTTCTCGGCAGAAAACGTCAATGACGCCGACGTGTGCGTCATTGACGTAAAGTCGTATTCAAGAACGACTTAGTAAAACGACGTACCCGACGGGAAAAGATGACGCAGACCCGACGCCATACTTAACATGGCCTACGTGGGACAGGCGTAAGGTTACCCCTCATATAGCAGGGGTAACCTTACGCAAACGACGGTTACGCGACGCGATTTCGTTTGGGAATCGGCGTATCAGGCTCATTTGCATAAACAAATGAGACCTGAACGTAAACGCCACCTAGCGGCCGGCGGCGAATTACATTTAGGATCCGACAGTGTAAGTGACTTACACTAGTCGAATCCTAGCCTAAATCTGGTGTATCTTGTTTTGTGAATACAAAATAATAATATGCCGGCGGGAAATTCGATTTACGCCAGTGTATCAGTAGATACACCGGCGTAATTTGTTTGAGAATATGGCCCGTAGAACTAAACCAATTGCACATGTCTAGAATCTCATACATGAATGTCTGAAATAACAATTGATCTTCTCACACCAACCACTAAAACTAGTTCCTCCGTGGTCTCACCCATACTGGAAAAACGACGGACAACACAGGGACGGCGATTCATAGAGATAAATGAGGCTCTCCGAATACTAGAATGGTATGAGGCGGATTGGCTTACATCTCATCTACTTACCGGCAATGAAGAATGTGATGAAATTGTCCAGCATGATCTCATCGTCCAGGCCGTCCCCCTGCTCTGAATACAAAAAGGAGAAAAATTAAGACTTTACACGTCCCGTCATCACATGATCAAAGCCGCATTCAGAATACAGAGAATTCTTCCTACCAATGATGATGTTTTTATATAAACTAATTTAACCACTAGCCGCCGCAGTTTTACGTAATATTGCGTATATATTTCGCCCCTGGTGCGCCCATATTGCGCCCCTGGTGCCCGGCGGGCGCAATCACCGCCGGGCACCCGCGATCGCTCGTTACAGAGCGAGAACCCGGGAGCTGTGTGTGTAAACGCACAGCTCCCGGTTCTGTCAGGGAGAGAAATGACTGATCCTCTGTTCATACAATGTATGAACAGCGACCTTTCATTTCCCCTAGTCAGTCCCACCCCTCCCTTTAGTTAGAACACACCCAGGGAACATAATTAACCCCTTCCTCGCCCCCCTAGTGTTAACCCCTTCACTGCCAGTGGCATTTTTACAGTAATCTGTGCATTTTTATAGCACTGATCGCTATTAAAATTACAATGGTCCCAAAGTGTCCGCCATAAGGTCGATAAAAATCGCAGATCGCCGCCATTCCTAGTAAAAAAAATAAATTTAAAAAAATCATTATGTCCCCTATTTTGTAGGCAATATAACTTTTGCGCAAACCAGTCACTATACGGTTATTGCAAATTTTTTTTTTTTTTACCAAAAATATGTAAAAGAATACGTATCGGCCTAAACTGAGATACATTTTTTTTTTTTAAATAAAATGTATCTCAGTTTAGGCCGATGCGTATTCTTTTTTTTTTTTTTTTTTTTTTACCAAAAATATGTCAAAGTTTTTATTATAGTAAAAAGCAAAAAATATTGTGGTTTTTTTTTCAAAATGTACGCTCTTTTTTTGTTTATAGCCCAAAAAATGTAAACCGCACAGGTGATCAAATACCACCAAAAGAAAGCTCTATTTGTGGGGAAAAAAAAGGACGTCAATTTTGTGTGGGAGCCACGTCGCACGACCGCGCAATTGTCAGTTAAAGCGACGCAGTGCCGGAAGCTAAGATTTCGTCTGGGGCAGGAAGCGGGTGTAGGTGCCCAGTAGGCAAGTGGTTAAACAATCATTGGGCAAATACTGTGCAACATAAAAAGTTGCAATGACCGCCATTTTATTCCCTAGGGCAAAGATGGCGAACCTTGGCAGTGGCACCCCAGATGTTTTGGAACTACATTTCCCATGATGCTCAGCTACACTGCAGAGTGCAGGAGCAACATGGGGAAATGTAGTTCTAAAAACATCTGGGGTGCCAAGGTTCGCCATCACTGCCCTAGGGTGTCTGCTAAAAAAAAAAACATACCGTATTTATCGGGGTATTGCGCGCTCCGGCGTATAGCGCGCACCCCTAAAGTGGACCCGCATTCCTGTGGAAAAAAAGATTTTTGTACTTAGTTTTGGTGTCTTGCGCGGCGTCCATCGGCGGCCTCGTCGGGTCCGTCTGCGGCTTCGGGTGTCCTCTTCGTCGGGTCCGGCATCCTTCAGCGGCGTCCTCCCCGCGCCGAGTTTGAATACTGCGCCGGCATATACCGAGCGCAGTACACTCGTGTATAGTCGGGCAGGCTCGGCTACTCTCCCGCCCAACTATACACGAGTGTACTGCGCTCGGTATATGCCGGCGCAGTATTCAAACTCGGCGCGGGTATCGGCGTATACCGCGCACCCACGATTTTGCCCTGATTTTCAGGGCAAAAAAGGGCGCGGTATACGCCGATAAATACGGTATATAATGTTTGGGGGGTTCTGAGTAATTTTCTAGCAAACGAATGATGATTTGTACATGTAGGAGAGAAGTGCCAGAATAGGCCCGGTATGGAGGTGGGTATAAAAGCCCAGTATTGAAGGGGTTAATATTCTTTATAGATAATGATGGCATTTTTTTTTTCTAACAGGAGGAAATACACTTTATTTCATGATAATTATTTGTCACTTACGAGCAACTTGTAGGATTTTGGTGAGGATATCCTTGGGGAGCTCCTCTCCATCCAGCATGGCTTGTTTCCTCTGCGAGATACATTCATGCCCGACCTTCCGCAGCAGATCCGCACTCTCCTGAACTTTCTTAACGTAGGCCCAGTGCTGGGGCATGTACTGCGGGCAGAGAGGGTCATCAACACCATCACTATGTATATCACATTCATATAGGCCTTCTATATATCTCTTCATGTAAACCCAGACAGACTTCATGATGTTGAGTTCAGGGCTCTATGGGGGCCAAACCATCACTTCGCTGAAGACGGTTCTTAACCAGTTCCGGACCGCCCCACGTATATTTGCTGCGGCAGGGCGGCCCGGGTGCGCAAAACCACGTACCTGTACGTGATTTTGTGCACGCGGTTTAGGTGGTGCTTGCGCCACTCCCACATGTTCCTCCACCCCAAACTCGCTCATCCATGTCTTTATGGACCTTGCTTTGTACACTGGTGTGCAGTCGTGTTGCTCCCACAGAGTTGGGAACATGAAATTGTCCAAAATGTCTTGGTA
This sequence comes from Rana temporaria, assembly GCF_905171775.1. Taxonomy (NCBI): domain Eukaryota; kingdom Metazoa; phylum Chordata; class Amphibia; order Anura; family Ranidae; genus Rana; species Rana temporaria. Next base: position 8,384,011 of record NC_053501.1, on the reverse strand, counting down.
TGTTGACGGCTTAAAGCCTCATACACACGATCGGACTTCCAACTGACTTTTCAGTGGATTTTGCTCCGAAGGGCGTTGTCCGTGAACTTGGTATGCATACACACAGCCAACAAACACGAACGTAGTGAAGTAATAGATGAACTACGTGGTTTTTCTGCTCTTTACCGCCACCCTTTGGGCAACTTCTGTTATTGTTGTCTGATCTTTAACATTGGTTCTGAGCATGCAAGTTTGGACTTTAGTACACACGATCGGATTTGCTCCATCGGACATTTGTTGCCGGAAATTTGTCTGTTCTCACAGCGAACAGTTGTCCGATGAAAAAGCGAAAAAGTTTGTCCGATGGAGCGTACACACGGTCGGATTGTCTGGAAAAACAGGTCCATCGGAGGTTTGTTGTCAAAAAGTCAGATTGTTAAGCCCCTTTCACACTGACACGTTTTTCAGGCGGTTTAGCGCTAAAAATAGCGCTGCTATACCGCCTGAAAAAAAATGTGCCCTGCAGTCTTCCATGTGAAAGCCCGAAGGCTTTCACACTGAAGCGGTGCACTTGCATTACCGCTCCAAAAGTCCTGCTAGCCGCATTTTTGGAGCGGTATAGGAGCAGGGTGTTTAACGCTCCTTCCCATTGAAATCAATGGGAAACCACGTTAATACCGCCGGAAATGCGCCTCTGCAGAGGCGCATTGCCGGCGGTATTAACCCTTTTTCGGCTGGTAACGGGGGTTAAAACCGCACCGCTACCGACCAAATATCGCTGTAAAACAACAGTATAGCGGCGCTAAAATTCACGCCACTATACTGCCACCGCACCTCCCCTGCCCCATGTGAAAGGGGCCTAAGAGTTCCCTTTACTGGAACTAAGGGGAAAGGCCAAACCCTTGAAAAACAACCCTCCCCCCCCTCCACCAAATGATTTGGACCAGTGCACAAAGCAAGGTCCATAAAGACATGGATGAGCGAGTTTGGGATGGAGGAACTTGACTGAGTCCTGACCTCAACCTGATAGAACACCTTTGGGATGAGTTAGAGTGGAGAATGTAAGCCAGGTCTTCTCATCCAACATCAGTGCCTGACCTCACAAATGCTCTTCTGGAAGAACGATCAAACATTCCCATAGACACCCTCCTAAACATTGTGGATGGCCTTCCAGGAGGAGTTGAAGCTGTTATAGCTGCAAAGGGTAAGCCAACTCAATATTGAACCCTACAGACTAAGACGCCATTAAAGTTCATGTGCGTGTAAAGGCGGGCGTCCCAATACTTTTGACAATATAGTGTACTTCTCTATTTATTAATGCTAGCAGCAAAAGATTAGAAATGGGCCATGTTGATTGAAAGATTGAAGTTCCACTTTAATTACATTGGCTGTATGTTTGGGGTCCGTGTCCTGCTGCAGAAAACATTTGGGGCCAATCACTTACCTCCTTGATGGATAAGTACTTGCCTGTATTTCTCAGCATTGATCCTGAGAGCAATTGGACTAACAGGAGACCTGTACATCCCTGTGCAGGCAGACATGGCCCTCCCACGGGGGAGTACGCTATAATACGCCCATGTGAACAAGGCCTTACAATGCATGTTTTTATGTTTTTTTTAAAAATTTTACTGGAAATTGCATTTGCCCAAAAAATGGCCAGTGGTCAATGAAAGTCTGAATGTTCTTTTTACACTCCCTGGGGTGGATTCAGGTACGACTTGCGCCCTCTTACGGAGGCGCAGCGTACCGTTTTAACGCTGCGCCTCCGTAAATTACCTGCGATACGCTTCATTCACGAAGCAGTAGCTCCGTAATTTGCGTGGGCGCTCCGTAAAAATGGCCGGCGTAAGCGCGCGTAATTTAAATGATCCCGTAGGGGGCGTGGATCATTTAAATTTGGCGCGTTCCCGCGCCGAACGTAGTGCGCATGCTCCGTCGGGAAAATTTCCCGACGTGCATTACGTCGCAAGGACGTCATTTGCTTTAACGTGAACGTAAATGGCGTCCAGCGCCATTCACGATTCACTTACGCAAACAACGTAATTTTCAAACATCGCAACGCGGGAACGACGGGTAGACTTAGCATTGGCTGCCCCTGCTAATAGCAGGAGCAGCCTTACGCGGAACCCGACGAACGCAAACGACAAACTGCGTACGCAGGGCGCGTGTACGGTTGTGAATCGGCGTTAGTATGCAATTTGCATACTCTACGCTGACCACTACAGGAACGCCACCTAGCGGCCATCGTAAGAATGCAGCCTACGATACGACGGCATAAGAGCCTTATGCCAGTCATATCTTAGGCTGCAGTCGGCGTAACAAGCTTTCTGAATACAGAAAAGTCGTTACGCCGGCGCAACTAAGCAATTGCGCTGCGTAACTATGGTTACGCAGACGCAATTGCTTACTAAAACCACCCCCCTGTTCTTGTGCAGGAACATTGGACAGATAAAAAAATAAGACATTAAAGTCCGAAGACAGACTGGAATTTCCTACCTGCATGAATGGGTTCTGGAGACCATGGATCATCCCCTTCAGAACTGTAGAAATGGCCTCTGGAAAAGCGGTCTTGTTTCCCTCCACCAAACCGAGATCCATGCCGAAAGCCACCTATTCAGGAGGAATTTATAATCTGGTCATAAAAACTATTATTTCATGTGAAAAAAAAAACAACATACCTTATATACTCGAGTATTATGCCGCGTACACACGGTCGTTTTTTGTGATGAAAAAAACACACGACATTTTTAAAAACGTCATTTAAAATGACCGTGTGTGGGGAAAACGTTGTTTTATGTCTTCTGAAAAACGACAAAAAAAAAATCGAACATGCTTACATTTTTTATGTTGTTTTTCAAAATGTTGTTTTTTGTGTCAAAAATGATCGTGTGTGTGGGCTAAAACGACGTTTAAAACAACGTTTTTAAACCCACGCATGCTCAGAAGCAAGTTAGGACGGGAGCTTGAATGGAACAGAGTGCCATTGTACGTGTAACCGCGCTTTGCAAGAGAATTTTCAGAAAACGATGGTGTGTAGGCAACGTCGTTTTTTAAAATGAAGTTTGAAAAACGTCGTTTTTTTACAAGACAAAAAAGGACCGTGTGTACGCGGCTTTAGACGAGTTTTGCACCACTTTTTTTTTTGCTGAAAATGCTCGAGTTATCTTTTTGTGCCTGATCTCCCAGACTTTGGGGGCCCGGTACCGGCCGGCCGTAGGTCCCCTGAACCCCAAACTTGGCGCACATGTAGCCCCACTCTTCCTCTACAAGTTTGTTGTTGTCCGGGGGACCTACGGCTGGGCAGCACCGATTTTTCAAAGCCGGGCACCCCTTCCATAGACTTCCATGTTAAACGGTAATTCTCCGTTGACTTTGGGGACCCGGTACTGACCGGTCCTAGGTCCCCTGGACCCGGAACTTAGCACACATGTAGCCCCATATCTCCTCTACAAGTGTGCAAAGTTTGTCTGGGGGACCTACGACTAGGGGCGCACTGATTTTTCAAAGCCAGGCACCCCTTCCATAGACGCCCATGTTAAACGTCAGTCTAGTCATGGGCACAGTGAGGCATGGGCACAGTGAGGCATGCACATGGACACAGTGAGGCATGCACATGGACACCCTAAGCCATGGGTGCCCAACCACTGGCCCGTGGCGCCCTCCAAATTGGCCCGCCATGTTTTGCTCTGAGATGGTGGGTCGGCATGCCCAGATTGCGGGCTCCCGACCCACCATCTCCGAGCATTAGTGAATGTGCGTGGGGCTGGCCTATCCGTGATCGCGGCGAGGCTGGCCTATCCGTGATCGCGGCGAGGCTGGCCTATCCGTGATCGCGGCGAGGCTGGCCTATCAGTGATCACGGTGGGGCTGGCCTATCTGCAAGTCCACAGGAGGTTAGGGGGGGGGGGGTGCAAATTACTTGCCTTGCCCCGGGCGCTGACAAACCATACGCCACTGATGCTCATTGTGGCCCGCGACCGATTACCAAGTCGATAAAGTGGCCCTCGCTCCTCTAAAGGTTGGGCACCCCTGCCCTAAGCTTATACTCAAGTCAATAAGTTTTCCCATTTTTTTTTTTTTTTTGTGGTAAGATTAGGTGCCTCGGCTTATATTCGGGTCATCTTATACTCGAGTATATATGGTAATCTTAAAACAACTCAACTTGCACCTTAAAGGGCCAGTCTAGAATAAGAGGCTAGGAAGGAATCCAGATTTTCAGCCATTTTTTAGAAGAGAGCGGCCGGCCCTTCTCCGAGAACGTATGAAGCCAACTAGATCAGCATTTCTCAACTTTTTACCTTGGAGGAATCTTTTAAATAATGTCCGGATCTCCGAGAACCACTGCTAAAAATGAATTTTTCTACATCTTATGATTAATCCCTTAAACATGGCAGATTGAAAAGCTAGAACTAAAAATCTGCGATGTGCAACCGTATTAAATTTAGTGCAAAATAATGTAATATAAGCTGCACAGAGTGTAGGTGCTAGAATAGGATTTTTGTTCTGTAGAGTGGGTACATTTTGGCAGGACTGACAGAAAAGCGTTATGTCCCCTTAGGCCTCGTACAGACGGGCAAACATGTACGATGAAAACGGTCCGCCGGACCGTTTCCAGCGTACATGTCCGCCCGGAGATTTCTGTATGATGGCTGTACACACCATCATACAGAAATCCGCGCGTACACGATACGCGGCGACGAGGCCGCACCGTCGCCGCAAAGATGACGCGGCGACGTGCGCGGCCCTGGCAGTTTAATGCTTCCACGCATGCGTCAAAGTCATTCGACGCATTCGAGGGATGGCGGCCGCTCGGACATGTACGGTAAGTCTGTACAGACGACCGAACATGTCCGACGGACAGGATTCCAGCAGGCATGTTTCTAAACAAGTTTAGAAATATTTGCCCGCTCGAAAAAGGCCTGGCGGGCAAATGTACGCTGGAATCCTGTCCGCTCGGCTGTACAGACGACCGAACATGTCTGCTGAAACTGGTCCGCGGACCAGTTTCAGCAAACATGTTTGGTCTTCTGTACGGGGCCTTATACGTAAGCGAGACTGTTCCCCCCAAATTGGTGATCAGCATTGGTCACCTTTTACCTTGCTCCTTACAGTGTTGGTCAGTATACAAGTCCCCTCTACCCCTTAGATTGGTAGTCAGTATAGGGCACCTGTTAACCTGACAGTCAGTAGAGCAGTTCTCCCTTTCATTGGCAGGTAAAGTAGAAGTGACCCCTAACATTGGCAGTGAGAGTGGAGATGTTCCCTTACATTGGCATTCAATACAAATGTAACCCCCTGCATTGGTGGTCAGTGGAGAAGTGACCCCCTTACATCGGTGGTCAGTGGAGAAGTGACCCCTTACATCGGTGGTCAGTGGAGAAGTGACCCCTTACATCAGTGGAGAAGTGACCCCTTACATCAGTGGTCCGGGGAGAAGTTGCCCCCTTACATCGGTGGTCAGGGGAGAAGTTGCCCCCTTACATCGGTGGTCAGGGGAGAAGTGATCCCTTACGTCAGTGGAGAAGTGACCCCTTTCATTGGTGGTCAGGGGAGAAGTGACCCCTAAAAATTGCCACAGTAACCCTAGAACAGAATGAAGTGAAGGGGGCTCAGAAAAAAGGCTGGGTGATCTATGTCTCTGCCTCTTTAGCTGTTGCTGAGATGTGTAGGTCCTCAGAAGATGAAGGGGACAGATCATTATATACATACATATATACACACACACACAGAGATGGCCTCTGGTATATGAACTTACCTTAGTGATGACGTCCAGGGTGACCCGGTTGAGCAATGCATGCATGTTCACTTGCTGCTTCCCATCCGCCTTCTCTTCCAGATGTTCCATCAGCTGCTCAGCTCTTTCATTAAACACTTCCACCATCTGTATTAGATACCTGAGAGAAAAATCAGACGTTCTGTATAAATATCCCAATTCTTATTATCATTTACCGGTAAGGATGAGCTGCGGCGTCTTCGCAGAGCCCGGCAGGAAGTTGGCACTGCGCTAATCACAGGCAGCGAGACATTTCCCGATCTCTGCAGCCACACATCGACACAATGTCTCCCTGCCTGTGATTAGCGTAGAGCAGTGCGAAGACGCCGGAGCTCGTCCTGAGTCACCGGGAACAAAGTACCGGTTATTTCAGGGACGTGCGGTGAGGCGAGTGGCTGGTGAGGCACTGGCTAGTATCAGAGCCAGATACACACAGGTTACATATTCACAAGTTACGTATTCCATTTTCATTATGTAAGCCAGGGGGTCTCCAAACTGTGGACCTTTACTTGCCCTTGGGGCATTATTCCATCCAATTTAAATAGGGGATAATTCTTGTTGCCGACACCAATGGGGCAACTATTCCTCCAACTGACACCATCAATTCTTTCCATTAACACCAACGATGGGGCACTAGTCCTTCCACTTTCACCAAAGATACGGTATTATTTACTCCCACTGGACACCTGGACATTTTTTTTTACTCCCAGTGGCCCTAGTCTGCCCCCCCCCCCCCCCCCCTAAAGTCTGAAGGACCATAAACTGGCCCTTTGTTTCGAAAGTTTGGAGACCCCTGGTGTAGGCGAATAGAACCTGAACCATTCTCTGACTATATAGATTATATAAAGCACCTTCATTAGTTCTCATAGTTTAACCAGCATAAGGACTTGTTTTAGCATATGTAAACAGCGTTCAAACCACACATGTGAGGTATCGCTGCGAACATTAGAGCGAGAGCAATAATTCTAGCTCAAGACCTCCTCTGTGACTCTAAACATGTAGAAAAAACAAGTTCCACAACTAACGTGATGATTCAAACAAAAAAAAAAACAGCAAATATATATATATATTGAAAAACTTAGTGCTGTGGATGTGTTGACATCCCTAAAACAAATAGGTGACCCCATTGGAGTCAAACAATGATAAGTCCCAGTGAAAAAGGGGTGAGCAAATCAATGTCCTATTTTCAAAGGAAAGGATGCACCAGATGGTGGTTTAGTAGCTGGAAATTTGCTGCTCTCCTACAGGAAAAATGTTGACATCAAACCAAAAGGAACCACAGAACAGTGGTGGGATAGAAAGTAAATTTTCCACCTTCCAAATAAACTGCCTCTTACCGAAAGGGAAGATCCCAACCAGAGATCTTCTGTTGGCGTGTGGCTTTCAAACCCAGCCTAGAGGTCTATGTAGCAGGATACCGTTAACCTGATGTCAGATGGATCTCCCTCTGTTTTCAGGATCTCCCACTGCTCACAAATGGTCAGGTATGAAAAAAGGTTTTCGTTGGACATAGGATTTAAGCCTGGTTCACACTGGTGCGATTTGAGATGTCAAATCGCATCTCAAATCAGCGCCATTTGTCGGGAATGGCGCTGTCCTAATCGGCGCTGCACCGATTTAAAAAAGTAGTTCCTGTACTTTTTGCGATTTCAGGCCGCGATTTACATTGACATCTGTGCAGAAACCTGCACAGATGTCTCTGAAATCGCGGCCGAAATGGGGACTGCCAGCGGAAGTGAAATTGTGCGAGTTCAGCTGAACTCGACCGGCTTCACTCCCGCAGCCCAGTGTGAACCTGGGCTAAGGCTGTAAAAGTCACTGATTAACCAGCTATAGGGATTTATTTCTGGTGTATGATATGTATAATCTATGTAAGATAATAACTTGATTTCTGAGCAGTTTACGGTGTCGGGAAAGAAGGTAGAAAGGGCAATACTCAGCATGAGTAGCCTGCACACCAACACAGGAAAAATGTAAAGGACTATAGCAAGTGATGGCATGAAAACCTGGAACTTTTGGATTATTACAGAGAAGGTGTTGTATAGATTTACACAGAGATTTTTTTCTCAGAAAATAGGTGCAGGAACTCAACCACGACCCCGTTCAGATTTCACAAACAGTAGGAGAGTCTTAAAGGGGCATTAAATACCAGGATTGCATTACATACAGAGTGCAGAGTTCAGGGGGGTTACACACAGAGTGCAGAGCTGTCACTTGTAAACACAGAAACCAGACTTCTATGTTTACAAGTGATTGTGGTGAGCAGGCACCAAAGGGTCTGAGCCAGAGGTGGTGGAACTCAGTTCCCCCAAGTTCCCCCTGAAAAATAGCCCTGGATTTACAGAAAATGTAAAAACTAGTAAGTAAAATTCTACACGACACTCATCTTGTCCTGTGGAATTTATAGGCCCTCCATTTGATTAGACTCACGTGTGGCTGAACGCAGGGTCCATGATACGTCGCTGTTTATACCAGTGCTGGTGGTCTGGATCTGTCAGCAGCCCTATCCCCAGGAACCTGCAAAACAGAGAAAATGAAGAACACATATATACCTCAGCATTTGTAATAGAAAACACATACTACATACCAACTGTCCTGTATTGGCCAGGACAGTCTCATAAACTCTGTATCCCGAGGCATGTCCTAGGATTACATCATGAACCTGATTTGACGTACTACACATGCTTAGTAACCTAAAAGGCATTGTGACGGAAGGGCCTGTGGAACCCAAAATCCCTTGGAAAGGTTGGGAATGGGAAACCCTTGTTTAAGCTCCCCATGCACATCTTGGGCCAGATCCACAAAGATCTGCCTATCTTTAGGCAGGCGTAGCATATATCAGATACACTACGCCGCCGTAACTTAGAGCGTAGTTTCCGTATCCAGAAAGAATTTGTGCCGTAAGTTATGGCGGCGTAGTCTGAATGTGTCGGCGTAAGGACGCGCAATTCAAATTATTAAGATGTGGGCGTGTATTATGTTAATTCATCTTGACCCCACGTAAATTACGTTTTGTTTTTTTTTAACGGCGCATGCGCCGTCCGTGGGGGTATCCCAGTGCGCATGCTCGAAATCACGTCGCAAATAGTCAATGCTTTTGACGTGAACATAATTTACGCAAAGCCCTATTCGCGAACGTTTTACGCAAACGACGGAAAATTCAACGCTGTCCTGACGTCCATACTTAACATTGCGTACGCCTCATAGACCCAGGGGTAACGTTACACCGAAAAAAGCCTTACATAAACGACGTAAAAAAAAGGGATTTTTAATACAGCTTACCTGTAAAATCCTTTTCTTGGAGTACATCACGGGACACAGAGCGGCATATTCATTACTATATGGGTTATATGGAGTACCTTCAGGTGATGGACACTGGCAATCTCAAACAGGAAGTGCCCCTCCCTATATAACCCCCTCCCATAGGAGGAGTACCTCAGTTTTGTAGCAAGCAGTATGCCTCCCAAAATGGTCCCCATAAGAGGGGTGGGAGCTCTGTGTCCCGTAATGTACTCCAAGAAAAGGATTTTACAGGTAAGCTGTATTAAAAATCCCTTTTTCTTTCTCGTACATCACGGGACACAGAGCGGCATATTTATTACTATGTGGGATGTCCCAAAGCAATGCTTACAATGAGGGGAGGGAGAACATCTTCCCAAGACAAAAAAGAGATTTTTAATACAGCTTACCTGTAAAATCTTTTTCTTGGAGTACATCACGGGACACAGAGCGGCATTCATTACTATATGGGTTATATGGAGTACCTTCAGGTGTAGACACTGGCAATCTCAAACAGGAAATGCCCCTCCCTATATAACCCCCTCCCATAGGAGGAGTACCTCAGTTTTGTAGCAAGCAGTATGCCTCCCAAAATGGTCCTCAAAAAAGAGGGGTGGGAGCTCTGTGTCCCGTGATGTACTCCAAGAAAAAGATTTTACAGGTAAGCTGTATTAAAAATCTCTTTTTCTTTATCGTACATCACGGGACACAGAGCGGCATTCATTACTATATGGGATGTCCCAAAGCAATGCTTACAATGAGGGGAGGGAGAACATCTCCAAGACAAAAGGATTTAATTTAGAGATATACTCAAATCATAATAAATCCAACTTAGTTGAGAAAAATAATTTTAAATTTTAAATTTAACTCAAAAAAGAGGAGCCCCCGGAATCCGAGGGTCTCAAACTGCAGCCTGCAGCACTGCCTGCCCGAAGGCAGTATCAGTATTCCTTCTTACGTCCAACTTGTAGAATTTTGTAAACGTGTGGACAGAAGACCGGGTTGCCGCCTTGCAAACTTGAGCCATAGAGATCTGGTGGTGTGCTGCCCAGGAGGCGCCCATGGCTCTAGTAGAATGAGCCTTTAATGATACTGGAGGAGGCAACCCTTTCAAGCCGTAGGCCTGAGTGATTAATTGCTTAATCCACCTAGAAATGGTGGACTTTGCAGCTGCCTGCCCCTTCTTGGGCCCCTCCGGTAGAATGAACAGCACATCTGTTTTCCGGATCTTCTTTGTAGCTTTAAGATAGGCCTTCATGGCCCTGACAATATCCAAGGTATGCAGCAACCCTTCCTTTCTGGAAGTAGGTTTAGGGAAGAAGGATGGTAATACCAAATCCTGGTTCAAATGAAAACTGGATATGACCTTCGGTAGGAAGGAAGGATGAGGGCGGAGAACGACCCTGTCCTTATGAAAAACAAGATATGGTTCCTTACAGGATAAGGCCGCTAGCTCCGAAACTCTTCTTGCGGAAACTATGGCAACCAAAAATACTAACTTCCTTGTCAGTAGAACCAAAGGAATTTCAGCCAACGGCTCAAACGGTTGTTTCTGTAAACTTGACAGAACAAGATTTAAATCCCACGGACAAAGCGGGGATTTAACTGGAGGTCTAATACGTAAGACCCCTTGAAGGAAGGTCTTAACCAGCGAGTGGGTGGCCAGCGGCCGCTGAAACCACACTGACAGAGCAGAAATCTGTCCTTTGATTGTGCTTAATGCCAATCCTTTATCCACTCCTAGCTGGAGAAAACTTAATACTCTATCGATGGTAAATTTGCGAGAAAAGCCATCGCTTGGACTCACACCAGCCTACATAGGCCTTCCAGACCCTGTAATAAATCACCCTAGAGACCGGTTTCCTGGCTCTGATTAGGGTAGAGACTACTTTCTGAGACAGACCTCTACCCCTGAGAATCAGGGATTCAGCTTCCAGGCCGTCAAATTTAGATGCCGTAAGGCAGGGTGGAGGATCGGACCTTGCGATAGCAGGTCTGGCCGTAGAGGAAGAGTCCAAGGGTCTCCCACTACCATCTTTAGGATGAGTGAGTACCATGCCCTTCTGGGCCATGCTGGAGCTACCAGGATGACTGGTATGTGTTCCACCCGGATCCTGCGCAGCAGGCGGGGTAGTAACTGGAGCGGGGGAAACGCATAAAGAAGTTTGAACTGATGCCAAGGGCAAACCAACGCATCGGTTCCGCAGGCCATCGGATCCCTTGAGCGGGATATGAACCTGTCTAGTTTCTTGTTGAGTCTCGATGCCATGATATCCACGTCCGGCACTCCCCATCTTTGGCAGAGTGCTTGAAAGACTTGTGGATGCAGAGACCATTCCCCCGGCCATAGAGTCTGGCGGCTTAAGAAGTCCGCCTGAAAGTTGTCCACTCCTGGAATGAATATTGCCGATATGCAGGGCACATGAGCCTCTGCCCATAGAAGAATCAAGCTCACCTCTCTTTGAGCGGCTTGACTCCTGGTTCCCCCTTGGTGATTTATGTATGCCACGGCCGTGGCATTGTCTGATTGAATTCTCACCGGGAACCCCTGCAATTTTGACGTCCAAGCCCTGAGGGCTAGTCGAGCAGCTCTGAGCTCCAAGATGTTGATGGGCAACTGCTTCTCTGGCTTTGCCCAAGTACCTTGGCGAGTGCAACCATCCAAAATTGCTCCCCAGCCCGTCAGGCTGGCGTCTGTGGTCACTATCTTCCAAGCCACTGGGCTGAAAGACTTCCCCTTCAGTAGATTCTGAGGGTCTAACCACCAACACAGACTTTGTCGGACTCTTGATAAGAGCGGCAACGGGATATCCAAGGCCTGTGGCCTTCTGCTCCATGCTGACAGGATGGCTGCCTGTAGGATGCGAGTGTGGCTCTGGGCGTATGGTACCGCCTCGAACGTGGCCACCATCTTGCCTAGTAACCTCATACATAGGCGAATAGTCGGTTCTTTCTTGCTTAGAACCAGTAGGATTAATTCCTTGATGGCTTTTACCTTCCTCAGAGGTAGGAACACTCCTTGTTGTTCTGTGTCTAATCTCATGCCGAGATATTCCAACTGCCTTGTGGGCTGGAAAGCTGACTTTTCTCGATTTAGGACCCAGCCGAACCTCTCGAGGTATTGGACCGTGAGGGCCACTGCTCGCTCCAAGCCGGGAGACGAGTGGTCTATGACTAGGAGGTCGTCCAGGTATGCTAGGATCGTGACCCCTTGGATCCTTAGCTTGGCTAGGATCGGAGCTAGGACCTTCGTGAACACCCGGGGGGCCGTAGCCAACCCGAAGGGAAGCGCCACGAATTGGAAGTGACGCGAAGCCACCATGAAGCGTAGATATCTTTGATGTGGCTGATAAATTGGAACATGAAGGTAGGCATCCTTTATGTCTATGGACGCCATGAAGTCGTCCTTCTGGAGTGTGGCAGCTGCTGACCGCACGGATTCCATCCGAAATGAGCGGATCTTTAGATATGCATTTACCATCTTTAGGTCCAAAATTGGCCTGACATCTCCATTGGGGATGATGAATAGGTTGGAGTAGAAACCCAGCCCCTGTTCCAGGACTGGCCGGAATCCGAGGCGGATCGTTTGGAATCCTCGACTCCTGGAAATGAGGAGGAGGAAACCTTAGGAAATCTAATTTGTAGCCTGTGGCCACGGAAGACCGTACCCACTCGTCGGGAATGCTGGCTTCCCAAATCTCTGAAAAGAGTCGCAGCCTTCCCCCCACCTTCGTGGGTGGGGGCGCCCCTTCATAAGGTTGGCTTGGGGGCTGGTTTTGCTGGTTTGCGAAACCACTGCCTTTTGCCTCTAACAGCCTGTCCTTGTGATTTGCTGTTGAAGTCGAAGTTTGCTTTTGCAGGAGGCCGTCGATACTGCTTGGCATTAGAGGGCCCCTGCCCAGGGGAATACTGTCGTTTAAACGCAGGCCCCTGAACCTTCTTCTTAGTTGGCAAGAGAGTACTCTTGCCGTTTGAAATGGTCTGAATGTATTTATCTAGGTCTTCTCCGAAGAGTCGTCCTCCATGGAAGGGGAACCCTACCAGGAGCTTCTTGCATGGGGGCTCAGCCTCCCAGCTTTTTAACCATAAGAGTCTTCTCATATGGATAAGGGATAACGATAAACGTGACGCTTGCTGGATAGAATCCTTGATTGCGTCTACCGTAAAACATATGGCCTTAGGGACATCCGAAAATTCTTCTGCCTGCTGGGCAGGAATAAGTTTAAGCATCTGCTTAAATTGATCCGATAATGCTTGAGCGACCCCAATCGCAGCCACAGCTGGCTGTACTACTGCCCCTGCAGTAGTGAAGGAGTTCTTAAGTAGTGCTTCCAAGCGCTTATCAACTGGATCCTTGAACACCTGTATGTTTTCTACAGGGCATGTTAACGATTTGTTAACACATGAGATGGCTGCGTCCACTGCAGGAGTAGCCCATCTTTTGGAAAATTTTTCTTCCATAGGATATAGGACAGAGAACTTCTTAGGTGGTAAGAAGATCTTATCTGGCTTGTTCCAATCTTGGAACAAAACTCCCTCTAATAGAGGATGGATCGGAAACACAGCATTGCTTTGAGGCGCCCTCAGTGAGCCCAAAGCTGAAACCGTCGATACCTGGAGATCTGGTACTGGCAAGTTGAATGCCCTATGGACCAAGTCCGACAATCCTTGAATCCACCAGCTCTCCCTCAGGGAGACTGCCCCAGACTCCTCTGTATCCGGATCTTCGATCCCTGAACCTACTTGGTCCTTGTCCAAGAGGTCGTCCAATTCCCCTGAGGAAAGGACCTCCTCTTCTGAGGGTCCGCGCTCGGGCGACGGAGATCTATTCCGCTTACTGCCCCGCATAGCTGCGGCTATCATTTTACCCATGCTTTTCTGCATCTCTTTTAAAGAGGTGAGTAATACCTCCTCCGTGACCATCTTAGGGTTGGACTGACCCGCGTCAGCTCCAGCCCCAGATCCCGATGGCCCCAAGGCTCCCTGTGGGGAAAGCAGCGGCATAGCATTGTCCGAGACCTCAGACTCTCTGGGGGAATCCCCACCTCTTGTACCCTTGTTTTTTTGATGCCATGGTACAATACCGAGGTACACCTGCTACTTATTGGTACCTGGGACTTATAAATAGTTAAATGCCCAAACACCTGTTTGGGGGATAAAAAATGCTTCCTCTCCCCTAGGATGACACTTTTTTTTTTTTCAAAAAAAAATCTTTTTTTTTTTTTTTTTTTTTTCAAATCTAGGAAAGAAAAAACATTCTGTCCCCCTGAGTAGTATTGCAAGAAAAACTATGAGATGGAAAAGAAACAGCCTATTCCTAGGCTTGAAAACAGTCTTTCTGAAGACTGCAATATTCTTTCTGGCCACTGTGTGTCCTCGGCGCCCCGTGCTTGCCGTTCTGGTCTTTCCTCCTCAGTTCCAAAGTATTGAATGAGCTATATGGAACAAACAAGGAAGGGCCGCCCCTTCCTTAAGCCACTGACCCGCCCTTCCCCCCCAGCAATCTCAAACAGGAAATGCCCCTCCCGACAGGGGGGGGGTGGGGTTGGGAGGAAGGGACCTCTCTGCTCCAGCAAACTGCAGCCTGCAACCATGAGGAGGTCGGCGTTTTGCCTGCTTTGCAGGCCGTGAGGAGGAAGACTGAATGGAGCATCGCCTGGAGGCTTGCAGGTAAGCACAGCTCTCTGACACACACATATACTTTTATATCACAGGCCCCACTCAATGCTTTTCCAACACTACAAGGGAGGTCACATCTTATGGGGAATAATACATATAGAGCCATCCTATCTTTATGATATGTGACTAGTTTGCCAGATGCAGTGCATAACTTTAGGCATGTCCCCTGTGACCCCCCAGAAAAAACCTGCTAAGAACCAAGTTCTGCAAGTTTTTCCCCTCACTTACCTGCTCCATGCCGCAGGACTTTGCCAAGCAAGAGGCCCAATCTTCCCCCATCTCGGTGGGGATGTCTAGACCTTCAGGCCCTGGGTTCCTATGAAGGATCCACTGTCCTGGGCCCATATAGCACTCTGGCAACAGAAACATTAGGCACCCAAAGGTTTCTAAGTTCTGGGCCCAGGGTCCAGCTCTCTAAAAAGAAAAGCATTATGGGCTATACCCCAAGGGTTTGGGGTCCGGTTACTGACCACTTTAGCGCTGAGGCTTTTTTGGACAGAACCGGTTAGCTCACCTAATCCCAAGGATGTGGAGGCAAGCTAAACCATGACTAACACCTAAGACACTGGCGGAAAAACTGAGGTACTCCTCCTATGGGAGGGGGTTATATAGGGAGGGGCATTTCCTGTTTGAGATTGCCAGTGTCTACACCTGAAGGTACTCCATATAACCCATATAGTAATGAATGCCGCTCTGTGTCCCGTGATGTACGATAAAGAAAGGATTTAATTTAGAGATATACTTAAATCATAATAAATCCAACTTAGTTGAGAATTTTTTTTTTTTTTTTTTAAATTTAACTCAAAAGGGAGCCCCCGGAATCCGAGGGTCTCAAACTGCAGCCTGCAGCACTGCCTGCCCAAAGGCTGTATCAGTATTCCTTCTTACGTCCAACTGGTAGAATTTTGTAAACGTGTGGACAGAAGACCAGGTTGCCGCCTTGCAAACTTGAGCCATAGAGATCTGGTGGTGTGCTGCCCAGGAGGCGCCCATGGCCCTAGTAGAATGAGCCTTTAATGATAACGGAGGAGGCAACCCCTTCAAGCCGTAGGCCTGAGTGATTAACTTTTTAATCCATCTCGAGATGGTGGATTTTGCAGCTGCCTGCCCCTTCTTGGGCCCATCCGGTAAAATGAACAACACATCTGTTTTCCGGATCTTCTCTGTAGCTTTAAGATAGGCCTTCATGGCCCTGACAATATCCAAGGTATGCAGCAACCCTTCCTTTCTGGAAGTAGGTTTAGGAAAGAAGGATGGTAATACCAAATCCTGGTTTAGATGAAAACTGGATATAACCTTCGGTAGGAAGGAAGGATGAGGGCGGAGAACGACCCTGTCCTTATGTAAAATAAGATATGGTTCCTTACAGGATAAGGCTGCCAGTTCCGATACTCTTCTGGCGGAAACTATGGCGACCAAAAATACTAACTTCCTTGTTAGTAAAACCAAAGGAATTTCAGCCAACGGCTCAAAAGGTTGTTTCTGTAAACTTGACAGAACAAGATTTAAATCCCACGGACAAAGCAGGGATTTAACTGGAGGATTAATACGTAAGACCCCCTGCATGAAGGTCTTAACTAGCGAGTGGGTGGCCAGCGGCCGCTGAAACCACACTGACAAAGCTGAAATCTGTCCTTTGATTGTGCTTAATGCCAGTCCTTTATCCACTCCTAGCTGGAGAAAACGTAATACTCTATCGATGGTAAATTTGCGAGAAAGCCATCGCTTGGACTCACACCAGCCTACATAGGCCTTCCAGACCCTGTAATAAATCACCCTAGAGACCGGTTTCCTGGCTCTGATTAGGGTAGAGATTACTTTCTGAGACAGACCTCTACCCCTGAGAATCAGGGATTCAGCTTCCAGGCCGTCAAATTTAGATGCCGTAAGGCAGGGTGGAGGATCGGACCTTGCGATAGCAGGTCTGGCCGTAGAGGAAGAGTCCAAGGGTCTCCCACTACCATCTTCAGGATTAGTGAATACCATGCCCTTCTGGGCCATGCTGGAGCTACCAGGATGACTGGTATGTGCTCCACCCTGATCCTGCGCAGCAGGCGGGGTAGTAACTGGAGCGGGGGAAATGCATAAAGAAGTTTGAACTGATGCCAAGGGCAAACTAACGCATCGGTTCCGCAGGCTCTGGGATCCCTTGTGCGGGACATGAACCTGTCTAGCTTCTTGTTTAGTCTCGATGCCATGATATCCACGTCCGGCACTCCCCACTTTTGGCAGAGTGTCTGAAAGACCTGTGGATGCAGAGACCACTCCCCCGGCAATAGAGTCTGGCGACTTAAGAAGTCCGCCTGTAGGTTGTCCACTCCGGGAATGAATATAGCCGATATGCAGGGCACATGGGCTTCTGCCCACAAGAAAATCAAGCTCACTTCTTTCTGAGCGGCTTGACTCTTGGTTCCCCCTTGGTGATTTATGTATGCCACCGCCGTGGCATTGTCCGATTGTATTCTCACCGGGAACCCCTGCAGTTTGGACGTCCAAGCCCTGAGGGCTAGTCGGGCAGCTCTGAGCTCCAAGATATTGATGGGCAACTGCTTCTCTGCCGCTGCCCAAGTGCCCTGGCGAGTGCAACCATCCAAAATTGCTCCCCAGCCGATCAGGCTGGCGTCTGTGGTTACTATCTTCCAGGTCACAGGACTGAACGTCTTTCCCTTCAGGAGATTCTGAGGGTTTAACCACCAAGATAGACTTTGCCGGACTCTTGGTGAGAGTGGCAAATGAATCTCCAAGGCCTGAGGCCTCTTGCTCCATGCTGACAGGATGGCTGCCTGCAGGATGCGAGTGTGGCTCTGAGCATACGGTACCGCCTCGAAGGTGGCCACCATCTTGCCTAGTAGCCGCATACATAGGCGAACAGTTGGCTTTCTCTTGCTCAGAACTATTTGTATTAGCTCTTTGATGGCCTTGACCTTTAATAGAGGTAGGAACACCTTCTGTTGTTCTGTATCCAATCTCATGCCGAGATATTCCAGCTGCCTTGTGGGCCGAAATGCTGATTTGTCTCGATTTAGGACCCAGCCGAACCTCTCGAGGTACTGAACCGTGAGGGCGACTGCTCGTTCCAGGCCAGGAAACGAGTGGTCTACGACCAAGAGTTCGTCCAGGTAAGCCAGGACCGTGACCCCTTGGGTCCTTAGATTGGCTAGGATTGGGGCTAGGACCTTCGTGAATACCCGGGGGGCCGTAGCCAACCCGAAGGGGAGCGCCACAAATTGGAAATGACGCTGAGCCACCGAGAAGCGTAGAAATACCTGATGTGGCTGAAAAATTGGCACATGAAGGTAAGCATCCTTTATGTCTATGGACGCCATGAAGTCGTCCTTCTGGAGCATGGCGACAGCTGACCGAATAGTTTCCATCCGGAATGAGCGGACCTTTAGGTACGCATTTACTCCCTTTAAGTCCAAAATTGGCCTGACATCGCCGTTGGGCTTTGGGATGATGAACAGGTTGGAGTAGAACCCCAAGCCCTGTTCCTGGACTGGTACTTCTACTATCACCTTCTGGCACAGCAGATGATTCAATGCCGCCATCAACGCGGCTCCCTTCACCGGGTCGCCTGGTACTCTTGACTCCTGGTAATGAGGAGGAGGGAATTCTGAAAATTCTAGTTTGTAGCCCGTAGCCCGTTTGGAAGACCGTACCCAGCAGTCGGGAATGCTGGCCTCCCAAACTTCTGCAAAGAGAAGTAGCCTTCCCCCCACCATCGTGGGTGGGGGCGCCCCTTCATAAGGCCGACTTGGGGGCTGGCTTCGCCGGCTTGCGGTACCACTGCTTCTTGCCCCCAGTGGCTTGGCCTTGTGGCTTATTGTTAAAGCCTGATCTTGCAGGAGGCCGTCGATACTGTCTGGTATTAGAGGGCCCCTGTCCCGGGGAGGGCTGGCGCTTAAACGCGGGCCCTCGGGCTTTCTTCTTGACTGGCAAGAGAGTGCTTTTGCCGCTAGATATAGTCTGAATATATCTATCCAGATCTTCTCCGAAGAGTCGTCCTCCATGGAAGGGAAACCCTACCAGGAGCTTTTTGCATGGGGGCTCAGCCTCCCAACTCTTCAACCATAAGAGCCTTCTCATATGGATTAGAAATAAGGATAAACGTGATGCCTGCTGGATGGAGTCCTTGATAGCATCCACCGTAAAGCGTATAGCCCTCGGTATATCCGAAAATTCCTCTGCCTGCTGGGCAGGGATAAGTTTAAGCATTTGCTTAGTCTTATCTGATAATGCTTGGGTAATTCCAATAGCAGCCACAGCGGGCTGAACTATCGCCCCTGCTGAAGTAAAGGAGGCTTTCAGTAATGTTTCCAAGCGTTTATCAACCGGATCCTTAAACACCTGTACGTTTTCCACCGGACAAGTTAAAGATTTGTTCACATAGGAGATGGCTGCGTCCACCGCCGGGGGCGCCCATCTTTTGGAGAATTTCTCCTCCATAGGATATAAAACAGAGAATTTTTTAGGTGGTAAAAAGACTCTATCTGGCTTAATCCAATCCTGAAACATGACCTCCTCGAGTAGAGGATGGATCGGGAAAACTGCGTTGCTTTGAGGCGTTCTTAAAGAGCCTAAAGCTGAAACCGCCGATACTTGAGGTTCTGGTATGGGTAACTTAAATGCCTCATGGACCATGTCCGTTAAGGCCTGAACCCACAAACTTTCCCCTTGGGAGGCTGAACCAGACCCCTCAGTATCCAGATCCTCGATCTCTGAACCTTTTTTTTTTTTAAGAGGAAAAGAAACCACTCTGTCTCCCACTAAGTATTGCCAATAGCCATGTGCTGAAAAAAGGAAAAGAAAACCTATCTGTAGGTTTGACAGTCCTTAGAAAAACTGCAATTCTTCCTTTCGCCACCGGGTGTCCTCGGCGTGCTCCGCTCTGTGTCCTCCTCTCCTCTAGCTCAGGACGACACTGAGCTCTTGGCAGCTAATGGAAGGACCTCCCCTTCCTTTATTTGTGATTCGCCCCCCACAGGGACGCGCCCCCACCACGGAAACGGCTCGAAAATCGTTTATATCTCGGGCGCGCGCGCGCCCGTCGGCGGGGGCCATCACCCATGGAGGAGGACGGAGCAGCGCAGGCACCCAGGCAGGTAAGCCCTTTAGGTAGGTCACAGACCTCCTTTTAGCATGGGAAAAAGACTCCCCTCTTACAGAGATCCCACACCTAGCGCCAGCAGCCCAGCTAAGCAACACTTACCAGGGAGGTCACATATTACTGGGGAAAAAAAGATTGAATCATCCTGTCTCTGTCATAGACATAGTGATTCCTTGCCAATGCAGAGCATACCCAGGCCTGTCCCCCTGTGCACCCCCTGTAGGGAACCTGCTAAGAACCAAGTTCCGCAAGCTCCCCCAATACTTACCTGCTCCATGCCGCAGGACTTTTGCACAGCAAGAGGTCCAATCTTCCCCCATCTCCGTGGGTGGCGTCTAGACCTTCAGGCCCTGGGTTCCTATGAAGGAGCCACTGTCCTGGGCCCATATAGCACCCTGGCAACAGAAACATTAGGCCCCCAAAGGTTTCTAAGTTCTGGGCCCAGGGTCCAGCTCTCTGAACAGAAAGCATTATGGGCTACACCCCAATGGTTTGGGGTCCGGTTGCTGACCACTTTAGCACTGAGGCCTTTGGACAGAACCGGTTAGCCCACCTTAATCCCAAGGATGTGGAGGTAAGCTAAACCATGACCAACACCTAAGACACTGGCGAAAAAACTGAGGTACTCCTCCTATGGGAGGGGGTTATATAGGGAGGGGCACTTCCTGTTTGAGATTGCCAGTGTCCATCACCTGAAGGTACTCCATATAACCCACATAGTAATGAATATGCCGCTCTGTGTCCCGTGATGTACGAGAAAGAAAATGCGCCGGGCTGACGTACGTTTGAGGATCGGCGTATCTAGCCAATTTGCATACTCTACGCGAAAATCAACAGAAGCGCCACCTAGCGGCCAGCTTAAATATGCACCTAAGATCCGACGGCGTACTAAGACGTACGTCAGTCGGATCGAGCCCACATTCAGTCGTATCTTGTTTTGTGGATACAAAACAAAGATACGACGGGGCATCGTAGAAATTACGCGGCGCATCAATAGATAAGTTCTTTGTGGATTTGGCCCATTATGTCTAAGTCAACCTGTGCCATCCACATGATGTAATATTAACAAGTACCCTTCACTGGACACAACTAAACTCCACCATTTGGAGAGGGGTCTCCATAGTTTTGCCCATAGTGTGTTATGCACCATTGTGCAATGCTGACTTACCTCTTACCGAACAGATAAAAGAGACGATTGTAGGTGTTTGGGTCTTTGGGGTATTCCGATGACATCAGATACTCCTGTACAGAGAGAACAGTAAATTATTCCCGAAAAAGGGACTCCAGTTATATATTGATCAGGTAAATGCAATTACTCTGGGCAAAATCATGTTAAAAAGAGAAAATGGGGAGTAGCTGAGCCTGTATAGAACTGGCGAGGGAAGTGCATGTGGGTGGAACACTCACTATAAGCGCACAATGGGCCAGATTCTTGTCAAATCTGCGGCGGCGTAGCGCAAGCCATTTACACTACGCCGCCGCAACTTACTGGAGCAAGTGCCATATTCTCCAAGCACTTGCTCCGTAATTTGCGTCGGCGTAGTGTAATTGGCCCGGCGTAAGGCCGCGTAATTCAAAGGGGGCGGCTTGTATTTAAATTAAGCGCGCCCCCGCGCCGATCGAACTGCGCATGCGCCGGGCGGAAAAATAGCCCAGTGCGCATGCTCCAGCTCACAACGGAAAACGTCAATGACGCCGACGTGAGCGCCATTGACGTAAAGTTGTATTCGCGACGACTTACAAAAACGACGGATAAAGCCGACGCTGACCCGACGCCATAATTAACATGGCATACGACGGACCTACATAAACTTGCCCCTCATATTAGCAGGGGCAAGTTTACGCTTACGTAAATGTCGTAAATTCTCTGCCTCGTCCGCGCGTACGTTCGGGAATCGGCGTAAATAGCTCATTTGCATGGACGACAGGGAAAACGACGAGGCGACACCTAGCGGCGGGAAAAAAAATTGCATTTAAGATCTGACAGCGTAAGAGCCTTACGCTTGTCAGATCTAAGGGATATCTATGCGTAACTGATTCTAAGAATAAGTCGCATAGATAGGCCGGGCCAGATTAGGACTTACGACGGCGCAAATGGCTTTGCGCCGTCGTAACGCCTTTGAGAATCTGGCCCAATGTGTCACAGTTTAAAGAATAAATGAAGTGTGGCATATCTAAATTCAGGACTGTGAACAAAGAAGGCATTCAGAATCCTCATCTACTTTCCACAATTGCCTATCTGGACTTTGCTAAACTTGTGCAGAAACTGTCGGTTTGCAACAGTTTGTGTTCTCTTCCTCTAGTAATTACATGAGTGCACTGCGATACAGAACTCCTCCTTAATGGCTCTTGGTAGTGGAGACTTGGGTAGCTGCTTTTTACCTTTGACCGACAATCACTGCCATCAGGCTTAAAGAAGAACCCAAGCTTTTCCTCCCCAAAACCACAGATTTGTGTGTGTAAATGAATCACAACCCCACCACCAGTTTATATGTAACTTACCTCCTTTAGGTTTCTGTGTCTGATGTCACTCCTCCTCCTGGCTCAATTTCCGACGTCCTGTTTCCTTCTTTTCCAGTCCTGATACTACATGTCCCATGATACTTTGAGCCTTAAAGCGGGAGTTCACCCGAAATATTTTTTTTAACATTAGATTGAGGCTCATTTTGTGAAGGGGAATCGGGTAGTTTTTTTTAAATCGAAGCCGTACTTACCGTTTTAGAGAGAGATCTTCTCCGCCGCTTCCGGGTATGGTCTTCCTGGACTGGGCGTTCCTATTTGATTGACAGGCTTCCGACGGTCGCATACATCGCGTCACGAGTAGCCGAAAGAAACCGAACGTCGGTGCGGCTCTATAATGGCGCCTGCGCACCGACGTTCGGCTACTTTTGGAAAATCGTGACGCGATGTATGGGACCGTCGGAAGCCTGTCAATCAAGTAGGAACGCTCAGTCCCGCAGCCCATACGGGGAAGCGGCGGAGAAGATCGCTCTCTAAAACGGTAAGTACTGCTTCGATTGTAAAAAAAAACACCCGATTCCCCTTCACAAAACGAGCCTCAATCTAAGGTTAAAAAAAAAGTTTTTTTGGGTGAACCTCCACTTTAAAGGAGCACTAAAGCTTTGTTTAAAAAAATAAAAAAATAACAAACATGTTATACTTACCTCCACTGTGCAGCTCGTTTTGCACAGAGTGGTCCCCGAACCTGGTCTTCTGGGGTCCCTCGGCGGCTGTCTCGCCCCCCCCCCCCCCCAAGCAAGTTTGCATGGTGGAAAGTCCTTGCGGGCGCGCTCCTGTGATACAGTCGGCAGCCATAGCCGCTCACTGTATCACTCGGCCCCGCCCCTCGGCGCGCAGCATCATTGGATATAATTGATAGCAGCGCTAGCCAATGGCTGCTCTGCTTTCAATCAACCAATGAATGAGCCGAGAAGCCGGGCCAGAAACCTGCGCGTTCACGGCGCGGGACTTTCGAGGGGTCAGGTTAGTAAAGGGGGGCTCGGGGGGATCATTAATAGAATGCATTAAGGTGACAAAACATGAACCTTTACAACCCCTTTAAGGGTGGGCTGTGCAAGTACCAGCTATGGGAGTTTATGTGTGTTCTAGGGTAACAGTGTTTGATAATTATGTGATATCTATTATCTCTTTGTATAAATGATTTTTTTTTATAATTTTGTTGACTGTTGCCCATATAATCCCAAACAAGAGGTTTCCAATTTATTACAGGTCATGATACAAGAGATGATCAGAGACTGCGGACATGATACAAGAGATGGTCAGAAACTGCAGACATGATACAAGAGATGGTCAGAAACTGCAGACATGATACAAGAGATGGTCAGAGACTGCAGACATGATACAAGAGATGGTCAGAGACTGCAGACATGATATAAGAGATGGTTAGGGACTGCAGACATGATACAGGAGATGGTTAGGGACTGCAGACATGATACAGGAGATGGTCAGAGACTGCAGACATAGTACAAGAGAAGGTCAGAGACTGCAGACATAGTACAAGAGAAGGTCAGAGACTGCAACCATGATACAGAAGATATTGAGAGACTGCAGACATACTATAGGCGGGGCAATTTTTCTCAGATAATAGGTGCAGGAACTTAACCATGTATATGGGGGGAACCAATGCGTAAACCAACCTAACCCGGGCACTGAGAACTAAACTAAATAAATAATATAAATAAGCAGTAGCCACAAATAAGTAGTGCTCACACACTGACAAGAATTGAAACAAGGGGGGTGTAATGGCGCTTGCTGATTAACGTAATACTAATATATGTGAATAATGATAAATATGTTCCACTTCAAATATCAACCACCCAACATCAACAAACTGATGTGGAGGGTAAAAAAAGTGATATTAATAAATAATATTAAATTGGCACAGATGGTAATGAATACCCTCCAGTGCTGGCGCACTCACTCTAAAACTTGATGTAAACCGTGAATAAAGTTAGTGAAAAATCCATCCAATGTCACAATATAAGTGATGATGACTATGTGCATAAAAGAATATTACTCTGTGTAAAAAATGTCAATAAATAATGTATAAAACCACTAAAAAGTATCCAGTGTGAATTGATAATGATTACAATAAAAATGAAAAAATAAAGCACTAAGTGCAATTGATTGGTGTATCCAATAATTCAGTGCAATAGATAATAAATAGAACCAAACATCTATCTATTTATTATTTATTGCACATTTGCACTGAATTATTGGATACACCAATCAATTGCACTTAGTGCTTTATTTTTTCATTTTTATTGTTATTATCAATTCACACTGGATACTTTTTAGTGGTTTTATACATTATTTATTGACATTTTTTTTACACAGAGTAATATTCTTTTATGCACATAGTCATCATCACTGATATTGTGACATTGGATGGATTTTTCACTAACTTTATTCACGGTTTACATCAAGTTTTAGAGTGAGTGCGCCAGCACTGGAGGGTATTCATTACCATCTGTGCTAATTTAATATTATTTATTAATATCACTTTTTTTACCCTCCACATCAGTTTGTTGATGTTGGGTGGTTGATATTTGAAGTGGAACATATTTATCATTATTCACATATATTAGTATCATGTTTATCAGCAAGCGCCATTACACACCCCTTGTTTCAGGAACTTAACCATGTCACCACCGCTTAACAGTGGGAGAGTCTTAATAGGGCATTGTTAAATACCAGAGTTCAGGAGTTTGCTACATACAGAATGCAAAGATCAATATTGTACTATCGTACTATTAGAGTGCCGAGTTGTGCAATGCAGGAGTGTGTAATGCAGAGACAGCAGAGTTCAGGAGTTTACTGCATACAAAGTTCATGCCTGTGCTACTACAAATTGCAGGGCTCAGAAATGCATATCTCACAGGACTTTTATTAGTGGTTAGATCTGAGATACCTCTTTGACTACAGTAGTCAAAGAGATGTCTACTCATTATCAACCAATAATAAAAGGCTTGGGTAGCCAATCAGATGCTCAGGTTGTAAATAATGAGGAGCACTTATATACAGCAGAGATCAATATTGTACTATAGAGTGCCGAGTTGTGCAATGCAGGAGTGTGTAATGCAGAGACAGCAGAGTTCAGGAGTGTGTAATACAGAGAGAGCAGAGTTCAGGAGTTTACTACATACAGAATGCAAAGATCAATATTGTACTATTAGAGTGCCGAGTTGTGCAATGCAGGAGTGTGTAATGCAGAGACAGCAGAGTTCAGGAGTGTGTAATACAGAGAGAGCAGAGTTCAGGAGTGTGTAATGCAGAGACAGCAGAGTTCAGGAGTTTACTGCATACAAAGTTCATGCCTGTGCTACTACAAGTTGCAGGGCTCAGGAATGCATATCTCACAGGACAGTTTACAACCCCCCTTCCAGTACAGAGCTCTCCTCCCACTCCCAAGTCTTCTCTTCGCCACTTACATAGTAGAGAGGGTCTGCTACAACTTACAGTAGAAGTGCAATGTTAAGTGGAGAGAGGGGGCATTTGTGCAAAGATAGGGGATGACATTGATGCCAAGTTAATGGGGCATTGGTGCTAAATGGGGGGGGAAGGGGGAATGTGCTAATTTCTAACTTGAGGGAAAGTTGGAACATTGTTGCTAAGTGGGGGGAGGGGGCATTTGTTCTAAGTAGAAGAAGGGGGAAGTTGGGGATAAGTGGGGGATATATGAGAGGAAAGGGGACATTTGGGATAAGTAATGGGATTAGAAGGATATTGGGGATAAGTGGGGGAGAGGAGGAACATTTCGGATAAGTGGGGGGGAGAGGGGGACATTTGGAATAAGTGGGAGGAGAGGGGGGCATTTGTAATAAGTGGGGGGGGGAGAGGAAGGACGTTGGGGACAAGTGGGGGAGGGGAAGGACGTTGGGGACAAGTGGGGGGAGAGGAAGGACGTTGGGGACAAGTGGGGGGAGAGGAAGGACAGTGGGGACAAGTGGGGGGAGAGGAAGGACAGTGGGGACAAGTGGGGGGAGAGGAAGGACAGTGGGGACAAGTGGGGGGAGAGGAAGGACAGTGGGGACAAGTGGGGGGAGAGGAAGGACAGTGGGGACAAGTGGGGGGAGAGGAAGGACAGTGGGGACAAGTGGGGGGAGAGGAAGGACGTTGGGGACAAGTGGGGGGAGAGGAAGGACGTTGGGGACAAGTGGGGGGAGAGGAAGGACGTTGGGGACAAGGGGGGGGAGAGGAAGGACGTTGGGGACAAGTGGGGGGAGAGGAAGGACGTTGGGGACAAGTGGGGGGAGAGGAAGGACGTTGGGGACAAGTGGGGGGAGGGGGAAGGACGTTGGGGACAAGTGGGGGGAGGGGGAAGGACGTTGGGGACAAGTGGGGGGAGGGGGAAGGACGTTGGGGACAAGTGGGGGGAGGGGGAAGGACGTTGGGGACAAGTGGGGGGAGAGAAAGGACATTGGGGACAAGTGGGGGGAGAGAAAGGACATTGGGGACAAGTGGGGGGAGAGGAAGGACGTTGGGGACAAGTGGGGGGAGAGGAAGGACGTTGGGGACAAGTGGGGGGGAGAGGAAGGACGTTGGGGACAAGTGGGGGGGAGAGGAAGGACGTTGGGGACAAGTGGGGGGAGAGGAAGGACGTTGGGGACAAGTGGGGGGGGAGAGGAAGACGTTGAGGACAAGTGGGGGGGGGAGGAAGGACGTTGGGGACAAGTGGGGGGGAGAGGAAGGACGTTGGGGACAAGTGGGGGGAGAGGAGGATCATTTGGGATAAGTGGGAGGAGAGGAGGATCATTTGGGATAAGTGGGAGGAGAAGAGGAACATTTGGGATAAGTGGGAGGAGAAGAGGAACATTTGGGATAAGTGGGAGGAGAGGAGGATCATTTGGGATAAGTGGGAGGAGAGGAACATTTGGGATAAGTGGGAGGAGAGGAACATTTGGGATAAGTGGGGGGAGAGGAGGGACATAAGAAATATTGGGGATACGTGGGAGTAGAGGGGGGGCCATTTGGGGGGAGGAAGAGGGGCCGAGTGGGAGGAGGAGAAAAGTGGACATTTGGGATTAGTGGAGAAGAGGGTAAAGCTGTGTGTGTGTAGACACACACTGGCACATGATTTCGCGTTGCCACTGATTCAATCCCACCCACCATCAAAGCTGTGAAGGAAGTTACATCATTTGCAGAGTCTGAAAGACTTACAAAAGGGGAGTATTACAAGATACAAAAGTAGGGTTGTCCTGATACCACTTTTTTGAGACCGAGTACAAGTACCGATACTTTTTTTTTTAATGTCATGTGACAGTGGCGGTATTTTTTTTATATTTTTTTTACTGTTTTTTTTTTTAACTAATTTTTTGTTGTTTTTTTTGGGGGGGGGGTGAATATTCAGTGTGGTTTTTTTTTATTATTATTTACATTTTATTTTTATTTTATTTTTATTTTTAAAATATTTATTGCAATTCAGCCCTGTTGGGGGTCTTTGGAGAGATATCAGGGGTCTTAAAAGACCTCTGAAATCTCCCCTTTAAGACAGAGAAAGGGACTAAGGACACAGATTCCCCAGTCCCTTTCTCTGCAGCTTCAGCTGAAATGAATGGGGGGAAGCTCCTCTCTATTCATAAACTGAAGCATCGTGTGATCACCGACTCTGTCCATTCAGAAAAGGTAGGAGCCGCATTTAGCGGCTCCTACCTCTGCTCTCCATCCTCACAAATTGAAGGGGGAGAGCGGCACGGACGGGGGGAGAGAAGAGCGGCACGGACGGGGGGGGGGGGAGAGAAGAGCGGCACGGACGGAGGGGGGGAGAGAAGAGCGGAACGGACGGGGGGGGGGGGGGGAGAGAAGAGCGGCACGGACGGGGGGGAGAGAAGAGCGGCACGGACGGGGGGGAGAGAAGAGCGACACGGACTGGGGGGAGAGAAGAGCGGCACGGACGGGGGGGGGGGGGAAAGATTGCACGGAGCTCGGGGGGAGAAGACTTGCAACTCCCCTGCCTGCCCAAGTATCGGGTGAGGCAGCGGAGCATTTCCCCCGAGTACAAGTACTCGGGAAAATGCTCGGTATCAATACTAGTATCGGTATCGGGACATCCCTAATACAAAGCCACAACTAAACCCAGAACATTAGGGGATCTGCAGACAACAGAGCAACATGAGGTATGATCTATGCTGGGATTGATCATTCCATTCAGCAATATTTACTGTGCCCCGAACCTGAGATTATGGCTCTCAATACACAAGGAAGTCATTGTGCATTTCCTTGTTGGATGAAGAGGGGCAGCTGACTTCTCACCTTCACAGATTCCGGATCCGTAGAATAGATCCCCACGTAGTGAAAAAGATTTATTCGAAAAACCGGCCCGTATTCCTCCGCCCTGCAATAAAGGATAAGAGAAAAATGCATAGCTGAAATGTTCGTTCTTAAATAACCTAAAATGTACCTGTACTTGGGGCTTCACTATTCCTCTCCCCTTACAAGCGGGAAGGACAAAGGATACGTTAGTGGAAAGCCGAAATGCAAGAAATCATAGCTAATAATTTCAAGTTGTTGTAAAGCTTTGTGCTTTTTCACCTTAAAGGGGTTGTAAAGAAAACATAAAAAAATTTAATAAAATAAATAACAAACATGTTATACTTGCCTCCACTGTGCATCTCGTTTTGCACAGAGTGGCCCCCGATCCACGTCTTCTGGGGTCCCTTGGCGTCTGTCTCTGGTCCTCCCCGCAAGAACTCCACACATTCAGGCGAGCTCCCTCGCATGGTGTGGAGTCCTAGCGGGCACGCTCCTGTGATACAGCGAGTGGCCATTGCCACGGCACCCCTCGCACCCCCCCACGCTACGCCACTGATTTAATCCCACCCGCCCTCAAAGCAAAAAGAAAATTATTTTTAACTGGTAAACAACAAGTTTGAAAAATAGGCCCGGGTGCCAGATACAAATAGGAGATACGACAGCGTTTCTCCTGATACGCCGTCGTATCTCTGAGTGCGGGCCGTCGTATCTATGCGCCTGATTCAGAGAATCAGTTACGCATAGATTTCCCTAAGATCCGACCGGCGTAAGTGTCTTACACTGTCGTATCTTAGGCTGCATATTTACGCTGGCCGCTAGGTGGTGCTTCCGTATAGTTACGCAAGGAATATGCTAAATAGGTATTTACGCCGATTCAGAAACGTACGTCCCGCCGGCGCATTTTTTTACGTCGTTTACGTTAGGCTTTTTCCGGCGTAAAGTTACCCCTGCTATATGAGGCGGAGCTAATGTTAAGTATGGACGACGTTCCCGCCGTTATGGACATCGTTTGCGTAAGTCATTCGCGAATAGGGCTTTGCGTAAGTTACGTTCACGTCGATACCAATGAGGCTTTGCGGCGTAATTTCGAGCATGCGCACTGGGATTTTTTTACGAACAGCGCATACGCCGTTCACAAAAAACGTCAAATACGCGGGGTCAAGTGAAATTTAAATAAAACATGCCCCCAACCATCCCCATTTGAATTAGGCGGGCTTACGCCGCCACACATATGTTACGCCGCCGTAACTAAGGGCGCAAGTTCTTTCTGCATACGGAACTTGCGCCCAAATTTACGGCGGCGTAACGTATCGCAGATACGTTACGCCGGCAAAAAGATAGACAATTCTATCTGAATCCAGCCCCCGGTCTTTAAGTGGTTAAACGTCAAAGAAATGAGGTATTTTCCCCAGTTAGGCAGCCGGCATGTGGATATGAAGAGTTCAGTCATTATCAGCCTGAAAAATTCCATTGCCTCGTGACAGATAATATACAGCAGTTGGAGGGGCTTAGCTATCTTTTCTTCACTTTGAGTCCCACAGGACTATGTACATGGGTGTGTCCAGCTTTATCAGTGAATGGCTGTGAACAAAGAAACTCGTATCAGGTGAATGTAAAGTGAACTTCGAGCCTGGGGGGGGGTCACACTATTGCACACACAGACATTACGTGTACAGAGATCACATGCGATGTCTGTGCAATGCGAGTTCAGACAGTTTGTACGGTTGAACTCGCACAAAAAAAGTGCATTAGAAGCGGATGTTCTCACCTATGCGATCCGATTCTTGTCCGAATACACAGTTCACACTGCGATCTGTGAACCGATCTTGGGGTGTCTTTAACAATGTATTGACACCCACAGCGGTTTGCAGAGGGCAGTCTGAACTGCCTGCAGGGGAGATGCGATGCGGGAACCGGCACTGCAAATTTGCACTGGTTCCAGCATCGCAATAGTGTGAAAAACTAGATATGTGCGCAGCTGAAAAAGAAAAATTGAAAGAACGAAAATTCAAAATATCAACTAATAATTACCGTATATACTCGAGTATAAGCTGAGGAACCTAATTTTACCACAAAAAAAATTGAAAACTTATTGACTCGAGTATAAGCCTAGGGTGTCCATCTGCATGCCTCACTTTGCCTAACTGTGTCCATGTGCATGCCTCACTGTGCCTCACTTTGTCCAACTGTGTTCATGTGCATGCCTCACTGTGTCCATGCCTCACTGTGCCTTACTGTGTCCATGTGCATGCCTCACTGTGCCTGTGTCCATGTGCATGCCTCACTGTGCCTTACTGTGTCCATGTCCATGCCTCACTGTGTCCATGTGCATGCCTCACTGTGCCCATGACTAGACTTACGTTTAACATGGGAGTATATAGAAGGGGTGCCCGGCTTTGAAAAATCGCCCCCCCCCCCCTGGCCGTAGGTCCCCCAGACAGCAAACTTTGCACACTTGTAGAGGAGAACTGGGGCTACATGTGTTTCGGGTCCAGGGGACCTACAACCGGCCAGTAGCGGGTCCCCAAAGTTACCAGAGAAATTACCGTTTAACATGGGAGTCTATGGAAGGGGTGCCCGAATTGGAAAAAATCGGTGCTCCCCGGCTGTAGGTTCCCCGGACAACAATCTTTGCACACAGAGGAATAGTGGGACTACAGGTGTGCCAAGTTTGGGGCCCAGGGCTGTTCACGAACGTACAAATTTAACTGAAGTTACGAATTATCCGAAATAACAAATGCCACATCTAAAACGATTGGAACGGAACAAATTTTAGATCTTTGTATTGCAAATTTCGTCATTTAGAATTTTTCCGAATATTCGGAAATTCAAAAATTCGGAAATGCTGATTTTTTTTTTCGAATTAACGAATTTGGGGATATTTGTTAAAAAAAATTATTTGGAACAAAATTATTTGGAACAAAATTATTTGCACTTGTCTTGTGTGAACCAAGACTTAGGGGTGAAAAAAATTGTCTTGTATAAAAAGTACCAATAAAAAAAAGGCAGAAAAGTCTATATCTGGGAGATTTCCTCTAACTTCCTTTTTCCATCTTCGGGACAGAATGTAAAGAAAATCTCCCCAGTGGGACATTGCAAAGAAAAAAGAAAATAAAATCAGAGTATACAGAGCGTGTAGCAGGTTGTGTCCCTCTGCCCTGCTGTTGCTTCCCCCGGACTTACTGGCAATTCTGAACTGTCGACATGACAGCACAGGAGTTGCGGCGTATTACCTGTCAGAAGTGGTATGCACCATGTTAACAGAGAACGTAGACCTGTTTCAGGTCTTTCCACCCCGCCTGTGCATTTTCTATTTCAGAGTACAATAGACACTAGCTCAAGTCTGCACCTGAATAACCACTTCAGCTCCGGAAGGTTTAACCCTGTTCATGACCAGGCTATTTTATTGCAATACGGCATTTTAACTGACAATTGCGCAGTCGTGCGACGCTGTACCCAAAAAAAATTGATGTCCTTTTCCCCCACAAATAAAGCTTTCTTTTAGTGGTATTTGTTCACCTCTGCGTTTTTTTTTTCATTACCGTATTTATCGGCGTATACCGTGCACTATTTTGCCGGGTACGGGTCCTTCTGCAGCTTCCGGGGGTCCTCTTCGTCGGGCCCGGGGTCCGTCTGCGGCTTCGGGTGTCCTCTTCGTCGGGTCCGGTGTCCTTCTGCGGCGTCCTCGCGTCCTCCCCGCTCGTTTCCCGCCACGAGTTTGAATACTGCGCCGGCATATACCGAGCGCAGTACACTCGTGTATCTTCGGGCAGTCTCGGCACTTCTCGCGCTGACGTCCTGAGCGTACAGGACGTCAGCGCGAGAGTTGCCGAGCCTGCCCGTCGATACATGAGTGTACTGCACTCGGTATATGTCGGCGCAGTATTCAAACTCGGCGCGGGAAACGAGCGGGGAGGACGCGAGGACGCCGGACCCGACGAAGAGGACACCCGAAGCCGCAGACGGACCCCGGACCCGACGAAGAGGACCCCCGGAAGCCGCAGACGGACCCCGGACCCGACGAAGAGGACACCCGAAGCCGCAGACGGACGCCGGACCCGACGAGGCCGCCGATGGACGCCGCGCAAGACACCAAAACTAAGTACAAAAAAAAAAAATTTCCACAGGATTCGGGGCAACTTTAGGGGTGCGCGGTATACGCGGGAGCGCGTTATACCGCGATAAATACGGTACTTACAAAAACGTCCGACAATTTTGAAAATAAAAAATGTATTTCGGCTATAAAACATATCAAATCATTTTTTTAACCGCTTGAGGACCGCCGTACGCAGATATACGTCTGCAGAATGGCACGGCTGGGCACAAGGGCGTACATGTACGTCCCCTTTAAGAGCAGCTCCGTGACCATCCCCACGGGATAGGCGGACGCGATCGCCACCGGTGTCCCGCGATCGTGTCACGGAGTTGCAGAACGGGGAGAGGCAAGTGTAAACACACCTTCCCCGTGCTTCCTAGTGTGGCTGTCACTGATCGTCTGTTTCCTCTCATAGGGAACGACGATCAGGGACGTCACACGCACAGTCACAGTCACGCCCCCCCCACAGTAAGAATCACTCCCTTAGGGCACACTTAACCCTACAGCGCCCCCTACAGGTTAAGCCCTTCATTGCCCGTGTCATTTTTACAGTAACCAGTGCATTTTTACAGCACTGTTCGCTGTAAAAATGTGAATGGTTCCAAAATAGTGTAATTTTTTTCCAAATTGTCGCTCTATTTTTGTTTATAGCGCAAAAATTAAAAACCGCAGAGGTGATCAAATACCACAAAAAGAAAGCTCTATTTGTGGGGAACAAAATACGCCAATTTTGTTTGGGAGCCACGTCGCACGACCCCATAAAATCCTATTGCCCAGGGTCCCCATAATCTCCTATTGCCCGGGGGGCCCCATAATCTCCTATTGCCCAGGGTCCCCATAATCTCCTATTGCCTGGGGGCCCCATAATCTCCTATTGCCTGGGGGCCCCATGAGTTGTCAGTCCGCCCCTGCTCAAGAACAACCGGCAGACGCAATGATTGGCTCCCGCTGTGTCCAACCACAGCAGTAGCGGGTCACCGGCGGCACACGCGCATGCTCCCCAGACCTGGAAGTGTCAGATCATGTACCAGGTATGTGATCTGGCACAGAGCGGCCACCCCGCCGCAGTACATCTACGGTGGTCGGTAACTGGTTAACAGAGGGAATACGGCAGTTTTCCATATAAAAAAACGCTGTTGATTCTCACCAAATGTGACCATTCTTAGTGATACGGTACTGCGTTGTTTTAACCGACAATTGCGCAGTCATGCAACGCTGTACCCAAATAAAAAAATAAAAATTATGTAATTTCCCCCCCCCCCCACAAATAGAGCTTGGTATATTGGGGTACAAAGGGGGCTTGTGTTCCCTAATCTGATGTTAAAATCTCTATATTGACCAGGTAAGTGCTTGAAGTGAAACATAACCTGTAAATACCCCACCCCCGTCCTATGAGACGTACCATTGTAAGAAGACGTCATGCGACACCTTGTGGTCCTTCGTCACGTCAATGCTTGCTGAATGGCCGAAGATGAAACTGGTGGGAGGAGAATGAGAAGAGGGTCATACCATCTGCAAAATGCTACCGCTTTACAGAATTCTGTAGTTTACTTTTTTTTTTTTTTTTATAGTTTTAATTATAACTCAAAATACAGAACAAAGGAGGGTACAAAAAAAATCACATAATACAGTGGTCTCCAAACTGCGGCCCTTTGCTTGCTTTTATACGGCCCTCAGGACATAATTTCTCTCCTGTAATACCAAAGCTGGGGCACAATTCCTCCTAATATCACCAACAATTGGGCCCAATGACACCAACGATGGGGCCCAATTCCTCCCAATGGCACCAACAATTGGGACCAATGATGGGGCACAATTCCTCCCGCTGACGTGGGGACATTTTCTACTCCCAATGGCCCTTTTAAGTCTGAAGGACAGTAAACTGGCCCCCTCGTTAGAAAGTTTGGAGACCCCTGACATAATATATTAGTTTACGCAGAACCCACACACACACACACACGTCTCTGGATGTATACTGCCCCTAACATTAGTACCAATCACTGCACCATCCAGCTCCAGCAGCTTTCAGTGCAGTCCTGTGCCCAGCGCTGTGTGTAATATGCAATCCTGCCCCAGCGCTGTGTGTAATATGCAATCCTGCCCCAGTGCTCTGTGTAATATGCAGTCCTGTCCCCGGTGCTCTGTCTATTATGCAATCCTGAGCCATTTGCCAATAAAGAAAAATATGTCCACGGATTTTATTAGAAAAATCTGGTCACCTTACCTTACGGCTATTCCATTGCTTGCCTAATGGCCCCCCCTCCTACCCTGGGCCACATGTGCTGCTATGACTATTGTTGTGTCCCTGGTTTTAAAGCCTTCTCAACTTCTTTCACAACTAAACATTTTAGGTGGAATAACACTTTAACCACTTAAGGACCCGCTCATGTACATATACGTCGGCACTTTAAAGATGGATATCTCGGTAACGGCAGCAGCCGAGATATCCATCTTTCCTGTGAGCGGTCCTTTAAACGATAACGGTGGTCTCTGCGGCAGATTCGCCGCAAGACCACAGTTATCGCGGCGGAAGAGGGCCCCCCCCCCCCTCCCGCCGTTGGCAGCGGCGGAGGCGATGTCGTCCTGTCCCCTGCTCGGCTGGGATACGACTGAGGGCAAGATGGCCCCCACCTGTCCCCATAGCATAGCAGGGCGGAAGCAACGTCAAAACGTCACTTCCGCCCATGCTTCTTAAAGGAATATTTTCTTTGTTGTCATTTTTTCAAATGACAATTCATTTATTTTTATTTTTTTTGCATTTTAGTGTAAATATGAGATGTGACGTCTTTTTGACCCCGGATCTCATATTTAAGAGGACCGTCATGCTTTTTTCTATTACAGGGATGTTTACATTCCTTGTAATAGAAATAAAAGTGACCCTTTTTTGTATATTTTGTGTAAAAATTAATAAAACAAATAAAAATAAATAAGAAAACAAAAAACATTTTTTTTTTAAAGCGCCCCGTCCCGACGAGTTCGCGCGCAGAAGCGAACGCATACGTGAGTAGCGTCGGCATATGAAAACGGTGTTCAAACCACACATGTGAGGTATCACCGCGATTGTTGGAGCGAGAGCAATAATTCTAGCCATAGACCTCCTCTGTAACTTAAAGGATGCAACCTGTAGAATTTTTTAAACGTCGCCTATGGAGATTTTGAAGGGTAAAAGTTTGACGCCATTCCACAAGCGAAGCATGACATATTGGGTATCATTTTACTCGGCGTAACATTATCTTTCACAATATAGAAAAAAATTGGGCTAACTTTACTGTTGTCTTATTTTTTAATTAAAAAAAGTGAATTTGTAAGACCGCTGCGCAAATACGGTGTGACAAAAAGTATTGCAATGACCGCCATTTTATGCTCTATGGTGTTAGAAAATTATATTATATATATATATACACACACACACACACAAACATATACACACACACACTATATATATATATACATATATATATATATATATATATATATATACATATATATATATACATACATATATATATATATATATATATATATACATATACACACACACACACACAATCGTGGGTGTGCGATATACGCCGATACCCGCGCCGAGTTTGAATACTGCGCCGGCATATACCGAGCGCAGTACACTCGTGTATAGTCGGGCAGATCTCGGCTCCTCCCGCGCTCACGTCCTGGACGTACAGGACGTGAGCGCGACAGTAGCCGAGCCTGCCCAAGTGTACTGCGCTCGGTATATGCCGGCGCAGTATTCAAACTCGGCGTGGGAAACGAGCGAGGAGGACGCCGCAGAAGGACGCCGGACCCGACGAGGTCGCCGCGCAAGACACTAAAACTGTAAGTACAAAATCCTTTTTTCCACAGGAATTTCTGGCCAACTTAAGGGGTGCGCACTATACCCCAATAAATACGGTGTAATATATATATATATATATATATATATATATATATATATACACACACACATACATATACACACACACACACACACTATTATATATATATATATATATATATATATATATATATATATATATATTACACCGTATTTATTGGGGTATAGTGCGCACCCCTTAAGTTGGCCAGAAATTATTATATATATATATATATATATATATATATATATATATATATATATATATATATATATATATATATACACACACACATACATATACACACACACACACACACTATTATATATATATATATATATATATATATATATATAATAATTATTTATATATATATATATATATATATATATATATATAAAATAATAATAATAAATATATATATAAAATAATAATAATAAATAAATATATATATAAAATAATAATAATAAATAAATATATATATAAAATAATAATAATAAATAAATATATATATAAAATAATAATAATAAATAAATATATAAAATAATAATAATAAATATATATATAAAATAATAATAATAATAATAATAATATATAAAATAATTATAATAATATATAAAATAATTATAATAATATATAAAATAATTATAATAATAAATTATATATATATATATATATATATATATATATATATATATATATATATATATATATAAAATGTTTGGGGGTTCCAAGTAATTTTCTAGCAAAAAAAACTGTTTTAATCTTGTAAACACCAAATCTGAAAAACAGGCAAGGTCCTTAAGTGGTTAATGCAGAAAGAAAAAATAAGTATATAAAAAGTGTAAAGCATTGAGACATTGTCACTATCAGATCAATATAATCTCCCATGACCCAGTAGGCTGCCCTGCTGTAGTCCTGTAGAGCTGATAATACAGTTTTAGGGGTATACTGACCTGTCTCTGGGGGGTCCGGGGATGTGGTCATACTTCATGTGTGTGTACTGGATATAGCCGCAGTAGAGAAGGAAGACGAGGAGGACCCCAGAACCTAGGAAGAGGAGAAGATAACATAACCAGCAGAGACACAGAGACAGGACGGAGCTGAACATTGTGTCTCTACAGACTGACTTCAACTTCTCAGTGCAGAGGAAACCGGTGTTGCTGGATATAGGAATACACCGAGAGGCCCCACTCCTCCCAGAGGGAAATGACGGCAGACCTCGCACACTGCCCCCTGCTGACCACATTGTCTTCTTACTTAACCACTTCCATACCAGGCACTTACGCACCTTCCTGCCCAAGCCAATTTTCAGCTTCCAGCGCTGTCGCACTTTGAATGACAATTGCGCGGTCGTGCTACACTGTACCCAAACAATCTTTTTATAATTTTTTTCCCACAAATGGAGCTTTCTTTTGGTGGTATTTGATCACCTCTGCGATTTTTATTTTTTGCCCAACTAAAAAAAGACCGAAAATTTTGAAAAAAAAATAAAGGGCCAGATTTACAAAAGAGATACGACGTCGTATCTCTGTTTTAGGGCCGTTCTAACTATGCGCCCGATTCATAGAATCAGTTACGCATAGATAGCCCTAAGATCCGACAGATGTAATTGAATTACACCGTTGGATCCTAGGATGCAATACTTCGGCCGCCGCTGGGGGCAGTTTGCGGCGTAAACCAGCGTCGGGTATGCAAATTAGCAGTTACGGCGATCCACGAAGGTTTTTCCCGTCGTTACGTCGTCGCAAGTTTTAGATTCCCGTCGCAAAGATAGGGGTACTTTAACATGGTGTAAAATTACTCCACCATGTTAAAGTATGCCCGTCTTTCCCGCGTCGCTTTTGAATTTTTTTGTTTTCCCGGCGTAAGTACGTTAGGCACGTCGCGATTCTCAACACGTCGGCGCGTCGTAATTTAGTGCAAAGCACGTCGGGAAATTTGCGAACGGTGCATGCGCAGTACGTCCGGCGCGGGAGCGCGCCTATTTTAAAATGGTACCCGCCCCATTTGAATTGGGGCCGCCTTGCGCCGGGCGTGTTTACGATACACCGCCGCAAGTTTACAGGTAAGTGCTTTGTGGATCGGGAACTTAGACTGAAAACTTGCGGCGGTGTAGCGTAAACGGGTTACGATACGCTGCGCCGCAGGTACGAGAATCTGGCCCAAAGTTTTTATTTTTTTCTGTAAAATTTTTTTTTTTGTAAATAAGTAAGTTTTCTTCTTCGATTACGGGCACTGATATGGCGGCACTGATGGGCACCGATGAGGTGGCACCGATGAGGCGGCACTGATGGGCACTCATAGGCGGCACTGATGGGCACTCATAGGCGGCACAGATGGGTACTGATAGGTGGGCACTGGGCATGGATGTGCACCCGCACGTCTCTGTGGTAGTCCCGACGTCACAGGAAGAACAGGAAGTGACGTCGGGACTCTCGAGCTCAGTGCGCCTGGAAGCTGAGCAACCCTGTCTGTGTCTGCCATCCTCACTGCCCTGCAGTAACAGGTCTGGACCCCCTCCCTGCCTCACAACATTACAACAATCATGTAACAGCGGACCCCTTCCCTCTGCTTGCTTGTAAATAACATTCGGCGAAAATAACGGCCACCCCCCCCCCCCCCCCCGTGGTCAAAACGGTCCCTTCCCTCTGCTGACTTTCTAAAAAAAAAAAAACATTCTGCAAAAATATTGCCCCCCCACTTATTCCCAAAAATATTATATTTACTTAATTTGTGGAAATAGCAGCCGTAACAGCACCCCAAACCCCCCCCCGCTTATAATTTTTTTTAGGAACCCCCACCGCTTATTCATTTTTTTTTTTTTAGGACCCCCCCCCGCTTATTCATTTTTCCTAGGACCCCCCCCCCCCGCTTATTCATTTTTTTTTAGGAACCCCCCCCCCCCCGCTTATTCCTCATCGAATCCAGTACCCCACCCCCCGGGCTTGTAAAAAAAAATAAGTATTTAACATTGGGCGATAATAGCGGCTTATTGTAAAAAGCAGCAGGAAGGGAACCCCTCCCCCCCCGCTTATTCAATTGGTTTTTATATTTAATTGGTGGAAATAGCGACTTGGGACTGGAATGTTGCAGGATAAGTCGGACCTGATGAGAACCGTTCATATCTTCAAGTCACAGCGACTTCGAAGTAGTCCCTGCGTTACTTTGGTCTCACTTTGATGTGACTTGAGGTCCATAGACCTCCAGAATACACAGGCATTGCTTTAAGTCGCTGCAAAATCGCAGCAAAAAGTTGTGACAGAATCTTGCGACTTTCAGGCTAACAGTCTGAAAGTTTGATGCGACTTAAAGCAATGCCTGTGTATTCTGGAGGTCTATGGACCTCAAGTCACATCAAAGTGAGACCAAAGTAACGCAGGGACTACTTCGAAGTCGCTGTGACTTGAAGATATGAACGGTTCTCATTGTAAATCATGGGGTACGACTTGTCATGCAACGTTGAAGTCCCAAGTCGCAGGACAAGTAATGCAGTATGTCCGCAGTCTCTGGTCATCTTGTGCAGTATGTCCGCAGTCTCTGGTCATCTCGTGCAGTATGTCCGCAGTCTCTGGTCATCTCGTGCAGTATGTCCGCAGTCTCTGGTCATCTTGTGCAGTATGTCCGCAGTCTCTGGTCATCTTGTGCAGTATGTCCGCAGTCTCTGGTCATCTCGTGCAGTATGTCCGCAGTCTCTGGTCATCTCGTGCAGTATGTCCGCAGTCTCTGGTCATCTCGTGCAGTATGTCCGCAGTCTCTGGTCATCTTGTGCAGTATGTCCGCAGTCTCTGGTCATCTTGTGCAGTATGTCCGCAGTCTCTGGTCATCTTGTGCAGTATGTCCGCAGTCTCTGGTCATCTTGTGCAGTATGTCCGCAGTCTCTGGTCATCTTGTGCAGTATGTCTGCAGTCTCTGGTCATATTGTGCAGTATGTCCGCAGTCTCTGGTAATCTTCTGCAGTATGTCCGCAGTCTCTGGTAATCTCATGCAGTATGTCTGCAGTCTCTGGTCATCTTGTGCAGTATGTCGGCAGTCTCTGGTAATCTCCTGCAGTATATCCGCAGTCTCTGGTAATCTTGTGCAGTATGTCCGCAGTCTCTGGTCATCTTGTGCAGTATGTCCGCAGTCTCTGGTCATCTTGTGCAGTATGTCCGCAGTCTCTGGTCATCTTGTGCAGTATGTCCGCAGTCTCTGGTCATCTTGTGCAGTATGTCCGCAGTCTCTGGTCATCTCGTGCAGTATGTCCGCAGTCTCTGGACATCTCGTGCAGTATGTCCGCAGTCTCTGGTCATCTCGTGCAGTATGTCCGCAGTCTCTGGTCATCTCGTGCAGTATGTCACAGTCTCTGGTCATCTCATGCCCATTTAGAGTCCTTCATAACTAACAGTGTAATTTTTTAGTTTGTTTGCGCCAATCTGGAAACCTGCGCTATATACCATGATTTGTGATGCTGGGGCTATATACTCTGTGTTGCTGAGCTGTATACTCCGGACACTATGAGTGGAATACAGGGGACGGAGTGGGTGTATTCTATATGGGGTGTGGCTTATGAGAAGTGGGAGGGACCAAATGTGGAGGGGCAGGGTCTTGCGCCCCCCCATCCTAAAATGTCACCAGCCGCCACTGCCCAATATTTCCAAAGATATACGGGACTTCTTCTCTTTCCATATAAACCTCCTTATTATCATCCCCAGTAATTCAAAGTATTTGTCTGGGATTTTTATCGGGAGTATTTGAAAGACATACAAGGCTTTAGGCAGTATCATCATCTTAATAATGTTGACTCTACCCAGCCATGATAGTCTTTCTATCGGTATCTCTTCAGTTCTAATTTTATTTAATTTAATAAGGGAATGTAGTTATCGTCATATAGGTCCCATTCTATATTAGACAGATATATCCCTAGATATTTCATCCCCTTCTGTTTCCATGTAAATGGATAGAGGGCCCCAAGGTCTCTGCGTTCTCTCGGACTCAAGGATATACTCAATGGCCCGGATTCAGATACGAGTTACGACGGCGTATCTCCAAATCAGTTACGCATAGATTTGCCTAAGATCTGACTGGCGTAAGTCTCTTACACCGTCGTATCTTAGTTGCATATTTACGCTGGACGCTACGTGGCGCTTCCGTATATTTACGCGTCAAATATGCAAATTAGGTAGATACACCGATTCAGAAACATACGTCCGCCCGGCGCATTTTTTTACGTCGTTAACGTAAGGTTTTTTTCCGGCGTAAAGTTACCCCTGCTATATGAGGCGTAGCCAATGTTAAGTATGGACGTCAGGCCAGCATCAAATTTTCCGTCGATTACGTCGTTTGCGCAAGTCGTTCGCGAATAGGGCTTTACGTAAGTTACGTTCACGTCAAAACCAATGAGGCTTTGCGGCATAATTTGGAGCATGCGCACTGGGATACGTCCACGGACGGCACATGCGCCGTTCGTAAAAAGCGTCATTTACGTGGGGTCACGAGTAATTAACATAAAACACACCCACCTCCTCCACATTTGAATTAGGCGGGCTTACGCCGGCCCAGTTACACTACGCCGACGTAACTTACAGCGCAAGTTCTTTCTGAATACGGGACCTGCAGCTGTAAGTTACGGTGGCGTAGTGTATCTGAGATACGCTACGCCCGCCAAAATATACGCAAATGTATCTGAATCCGGTCCAATATCTCAGTTTTCTCTTTATTCATTTTTAAATTTGAGATCTCCCTGTACTTTTCATATTCCTCTATCATTTTTGGTAATGTCTGTCTTGGATTTGATACATAAAGCAACATATCATCCGCGAACGCAGAGATCTTATGTTCCCTCTCATTCACCTTCACCCCCTCTATCTCCTGGTTAGTTCGAATAGTTGCCAGTAATGGCTCTAATGAGAGGACGAAAAGAAGTGAAAGCGGGCATCCCTGTCGGGTCCCATTAAAAAGTAGAAACCTACCAACAGGGTACCATTTACACGTACCTGTGCCGAGGGTTTGGAGTACAGTGCCCCTATCCATCTAAGCATATTCGGGCCTAGTCCTATGCGTTTCATTGTTTCTAGCATAAATTCCCAGTCTAGTCTGTCAAACGCCTTTTCGGCATCCAATGACAGAAACAAAACTAGTACTTTGCTTTTTTTGGCTTTTTGTATCAGAAGTAAAAGCTCTTAGGACATTATCCCGTGATTCCCTCCCTGGTACGAATCCTACCTGATCCCCATCGATCAATCATGGCTGATAAGATTGTAATCTCTCGGCCAGGATTTTCGAATAGATCTTTATGTCGACATTAATCAGGGAAATAGGCCTATAGCTGGCACGTAGTGAGGGATCTTTACCTTCCTTGCCTACAAGAGTTATGTGGGCCCCCAAAGATTCTTCACGCATTATCATGCCTCCCCCTATGGAGTTCATATATTCCTGGAAGTACGGTATCAGGGTGTCCACATATCTCTTATAGTATAATGAAGTATGCCCGTCTGGGCCGGGGCTCTTTCCCATTTTAATATTTGTAATTGTTTTACTTATTTCTTCCTTTGAGATTTCCTTATCTACGGTAATTTATTCATATCTTCTTCTGCTATTGCCGGGAGCTTAATCTTTTATTTTCTGTCTTCTACTCTGTATCTCTGTTGGACCTTGTTCCTTGTTTACTTTATAAAAATTTTGCTAACATTTTCTTGGAAAATTTGTATTATCTCCTTCGTAGAATGCCTCATCTCTCCTTTCTTATCTTTTATTTTAGGTGTGAAGTTCTGTGTATTTCTTGGCTTAATTGTCCTTGCCAATAAATTCCCCGGTTTATTTCCCTTCGCATAGAATTTCTTACTTATATTATTAAATACTAGTGTTGTCCCGATACCGATACTAGTAACGGTATCAGGACCGATACTGAGCATTTGCGCGAGTACTTGTACTCGCGCAAATGCTCCCGATGCTTCACCGATACATTTTTTTTCCCCCGAGAGCTGGTGGAGAGGGGGTGGAATGCGGAGCAGAGCAGTCCTCGTATGGAGGAGAGGAGAGCTGCTGCCGCCTAGTCCCCTAAGACAAAGCCAAGTCCCCCCCGCCGCTGCCTAGTTAATTTGCACTTGGTGAACACAACAGCGTTCATTTGAATAGCTGTGTGTTCCCCGCCGCGCCTCATGTATAGACAATCCCCCTTGCCCAGAAACTTTGATAGACAGATCACCCGTCCCAGGATTGGACAGGTGATCTGTCTATGAAAGTGCCCGGGCAAGGGGGAGTGTCTATACATGACAAGGCGCGGCGGGGAACACAGCTATTCAAATGAAAGCTGTTGTGTTCCCCCAGCGCTGATCAACTAGATGTCGGCAGCGACGGGGGGGGGGGGGGACTTGGCTTTCTCTTAGGGGACACAAGGCTGCATTAGGGACATGGCTGCATCTAGGGACATGGCTGCATCAGGGACATGGCTGAATTTAGGGACAAAGCTGCATTTAGGGACAAAGCTGCATTTAGGGACAAGGCTGCATTTGGGGACACATGGCTGCATTTAAAAAAAAGAATCGGTATCGGCGAGTACATGAAAAAAAAGTATCGGTACTTGTACTCGGTCCTAAAAAAGTGGTATCGGCACAACCCTAAAACAGACACTTACTTGCTCCATGGTCTAGGGACGCGGCCTCCCGCCAGCGCCTCCATTCACACTGTGGGCACCCGGCCGTGACAGCTTT
This sequence comes from Rana temporaria, assembly GCF_905171775.1. Classification (NCBI taxonomy): domain Eukaryota; kingdom Metazoa; phylum Chordata; class Amphibia; order Anura; family Ranidae; genus Rana; species Rana temporaria. Next base: position 8,339,766 of record NC_053501.1, on the reverse strand, counting down.
CGGCTTCACGGCCGGGCACGCACGAATCGCGCTGCGCTCTAGGAATGGACAGGCGATCTCCTGAGACCCGTCACATGACCCAGGAGATCGCCTAGAGGGAGGGGCCACCTAGGGTCAGAGGAGGAGACGCCTAGGTGACCCGTAGGTGGAAGTAGGAAGTGGGACATGAAGTCCCACTCCTACCAAAGCCACCACTCCCCCCCAAAAAAATGACATGCCAAATGTGGCATGTAAGGGGGTGAGGAGTGCTTAAAGCGGAAGTTCCACTTTTGGGTGGAACTCTGCTTTAAGTTGGTTCTAAGGGCTGAAGGTTTTTGAAAGGGGTTGTTAGGCCGGATTCACACTTGTGCGTTGCATTTTTGAGCTACATTTTCTTTGCCAAGTTCTTAATCAGCTGTTCAGTGGTTCCTTTGCGTTTTAGCTATAGATTTGATGACCTTGGAGAGGGGAGCAAAGTCTCGCCATTGTGATCATGAGGGGGAACCCCACGCCAAATTTTTAATAAAAAAACGACATGGGTTCCCCTCCATGAGCATACCAGGCCCTTAGGTCTGGTATGGATTTAACGGGAACCCCTACGCCGAAAAAACGGTGAAGGGGTCCCCCCGAAATCCATACCAGACCCTTATCCGAGCACGCAGCCCGGCCGGTCAGGAAAGGGGGTGACGAGAGAGCGCGGTCCCCCCACCCTAAAGCACCCTGTCCCAATGTTTATGAGGACAGGGCACCTTTCTCGACATCCCTGGTCGTTGGCTGTCGGGGTCTGCGGGCGGGGGGCATATGCTCTTCATTGGATAGATTGATAGCAGCACAGCCATTGGCTCCTGCTGCTGCCAATCAAATCCAATGATCCCTCTGGTGCCACATTTTCCCACTTTCGGGAGTCTGGGCCACGGCCCGTGACGTCATCGTGGGGCTCCCTCCTCCTCCCCCGGCCGCTGGGCCAATAGGAGAGAGGAGCGGGGCCTCACACATGCGCAGTAGGGTTCCCGGCGTGAAGCCGAAAGACTACACTGCCGGGTTCCCTTACCTGCAATCAGCTGCGGTGCTGACATCGAGGGACTCCAGGACATACAAGTGTCTATTAAATCCAGCAGCTGCTGGCTTTTGATAAAAAAAAAAATTGGCCCAGAACACCAATAAGACCCCACATCTCTCCTCCAGGCTTGAAAGCATGAGATCGTGAAGAAAGATTCACCGATCTCATGCAGACAGCCGCGATTGCAGCTTTGTTTACTTCCGGGTATCCGGACGTGACATCACAACGTCGCGCCCGGGCTTCCGACGGTCATAGAAATGACTGGTGACCATCTGGTCACCAGTCATCTCCATCGTCGTGAGCCGGCCGATCCATTCTCCTGTGCCCCCGATGGCACGGGAGAGCCCGGAGAAGCACCGGATGGCGGCGGGAGGGGGAGGGGGAATGACATCCCCTCCCGCTGCCTATAAGAACGATCAATCGGCGGAACTGCCACTATGATCATTCTTATCGTGCACAGAATCACCGGCAGAAGATGGTGATATCTGAATGATGCCTGTAGCTGCAAGACCCATCATTCAGATATCACCGCACAAAGTTGAGGACGTCATGTGACGTCCTCGGTAGACAAGTGGTTAAAGTGCGACAGCACTGAAAAATTAAAATTGGCCTGGGCAGGAAGGGGGTGAAAGTGCTTGGTAGGCAAGTGGTTAAGGTAAAAAAAAAAAAAAAAAGTCCTTATACGTATATGAGCCTGATCTCGATCAAGTGCTCTGCATGAGACCAGAGGCGCTCTTAGCTCTCTCCCTTCTCACTGGCTCAGAGACAGCAGTGGGAGCCATTGATCACAGCCGGTGAGGAGAGACCAAGGGTTGGGGCAGAGCTGGATATTTTGTCTTTTTCGGATCATCCTCAGGAGATGGTTGTGTGTGAAAATCCCAGTAGATCAGCAGTTTTTGAAATACTCAGGCCAGCCCGTCTGCCAACAACAACCATGCCATGTTCAAAGTCACTTAAATACCCTTTTTGATGTTCGGTTTGAACTTCAGCAAGTCATCTTCACCACGTGTCTAGATGCCTAAATGCATTGAGTTGCTGCCATGCGATTGGCTGATTAGCAAATTGTGTTACCAAGCAATTGAACAGGTGTACCTAATAAAGTGTCCGGTGAGTGAATAAAGTGTCCGGTGAGTGAATAAAGTGTCCGGTGAGTGTATAAATGGGAGTTTTTTTGTGCCGGAGTTATTCTTGAAACAAACCACAACTGCAGCAGGGACTGGCCTCTCGTAGAACTGCGTCTTTAACAAGAGGTGTACGATTTAGACATCGCCATTCCCCGCTTAATGTAGTGTTTAGTCTGATAAAGAAAACAAGTTATAATTTGCCTTCATGCATTATAAATGTTAATTAGGTCCTCCGAGGAGCAAATTACGGCTTAGAGGTTTCCAAGTTTCTGTTTATCCTGCAAAGAGAGGCAACGCTCCGCAAAGCTTTCCTATATAATAATTCAGAGTAAACAGCTCGTTGCCCATTCTATTCCCTTAATGTGAAGGCCTGGGAGGTCATTTAAATGATTTAAAACAAGCTTCCTTGCCAACGAATATGCTTTCATTAAAGAGTAGTTGGCGTTAAAGCTGTGCTACTATTTTGCCTTCAATGGTTCCTTCCTGATCCACCATGAATGGAAGGGGTGGGCCAGAGACAGTCAAGCTTGGGTGGTGGAAGGGGCTAGATCGACCTTTTTTAACCAGGGTGCCTAGGCACCCTGGTGTGCATTCAGGTGTCTTTGGGGTGCCTTAGCAAAATGTCTAGAAACTGCCCAAAAATGTAATACAAGCCAGCAGATAGACGAAGCCTGCCTATTAGAGCAAAACCTTAGTTTGCAAGCATAATTTGCTCCAGAAACATGCTTGTAATCCAAAGCACTTGTATATCAAAGCATTTTTTTTACAGGGTATAAAAGAGAAGAGAAGCACATCTAAGTGTAGCAATAAGTTACTAAATGTTGTATCTTCATTAAATGTAACCATATTGCTAAACTTAGAGGCTCCTCTCTCCATTCTTATACTCAGTTGTGACATGATGCTACTCTTATATCAAGACATCGCTTGTATATCAAGGCAAAATTTATAAAACATTTTGCTTGTCTTGCAAAATGCACTCAAACCAAGGTTTTACTGTAGTTACATAAAGCCACAGGTTTTCATTGTGCACCATAACAACCTTCTAGCCACCAGTGTCCTAACAACCAATGACATCTTTTTTTTTTAGCCCGTGGTGTGTGTGAAACACACTCAGACTAACACCCGATGCAAAAAAAAAAGTGCACACACAAAAGTGAGAACACAAAAAAGTGGACAGAGTGTACACATGGACCTCTTCCAAAGAGGAAAGACCCTTATCTGGATCCTCTGGGCACAAGGCTCCTGACAGGGACTTGCCCAACTAGCCGAAACCAGACCCCGTTCTCTGAGAGGTCTGCTGAAACAGACCAACCCCAAGTACTTGGTGGGGCTTCCCCCAAAGGGACACCTCATGAGAGAGGGCGAACTAAGCCAGAAGGCCATGTCCACCACCTCCCAATACTTTCAGGGAAGGCCCAAGGACCTACACCCTACTAATCGTGCTTTGAGAAAGTATACCATGCAAAAAGTGATAAACATGTTAACCACACATAAAAAAGGGAGAAATTAAAAAGGGATAAGTGCCACGGCAGGAGTCAAAAAGTACGCTGGTCTCAGCCAAAAGGCCTGGCCCTAGAGGCAGGTATGAAAAAGGTGTGATGGTGCAGTGACCAAGGTACCACTAAACTCAAAGTGTACCCCATACACAGTGATAATTATGGCACCCCTGGACTGCCACTCCAGGGGCACATACACCAAGGGCTTCCCTCGGCCAGAGCAGTGCAGCCCCATCCCTACCAGGAAGGCATCAGAACTTGGGGAGAGCCTTGCCTACAACTGGGAATAAGCCTTCTGCACAAGGAAGGAGCCTTCTGGGAAGAGACCACGCCCCCGGAGACAACTCCTGGTGACTTAAGAAGTACGCCTGCCAATTCTCTATCACTGGAATAAAGACCGCAGATATGCAAGGCACATGCCAGGCCAGTATTTGGTTCACCTCCCTCTGGGCGGCATGACTCCTGGTGCCCCCTTGGTGATTGATATAGGTATAGGCCACTGCTGTGGCATTGTTGGATTGAATCCTGACAGGCCAATCCTGTAACTTGAGGGTCCAGGCCCTCAGGGCCAGGCGAGCCGCCCGAATTTCCAGGATGTTGATGGGCAAGGTTTTCTCGATTAAGGACTACCTGCCCTGGACTGCTCCCCAACCCAAAAGGCTGGCATCTGTTACGACCTTCCAGGTAACTGGAATGAAAGACTTCCCCTTCTGCAGATTTATGGGCATCAACCACCAACAGAGGCTTTGACGCACCCTTGGGGTCAGACACATTGGAAAGTCTAGAGCTTGGATCTTCTTGTTCCAGGCGGGGAGGATACTATTTTGCAACAGTCTTGAATGAAATTGGGCATACGGAATGGCTTCAAATGAAGCCACCATCTTCCCTAACAACCTCATACAAAAGGCGATTGGAGGGATTCTTCTTTGTCTTGACCACCTGGACCAGTTCTCTTATAGAGGCGACCTTTGCCTGGGGCAAAAACACCTTCTTCCGATCTGTATCTATGACCAGACCCAAGTACTCCAGCCTTTTCACTGGTCGTAGGGCCGACTTCTCTAAATTGAGAATCCAACCCAAGTATTCCAGATACTTGACAGTGCTGAGCACACCCTGGTTCAAGTGGGCTACCGACTGATCTACCAGCAACAGATCATCCAGGTACGCCATTACCGTTATACCCTGAGCTTTTAGCCTGGCCAGAATCTTTGTGAACACCCGGGGTGCAGTAGCTAGACCGAAGGGCAAGGCTACAAACTGATAATGGTGCTGCTCCACTTCGAACCGCAGGAACTTCTGGTGAGCGGGGAAAATAGGCACATGCAGATATGGGTCTTTGATGTCGATTGATGCTAGCAGTTCTCCTCCCCAAAGGGTGGAGTCTACTGACCGGATTGATTCAATGCGAAAGTAGCAGACATTTAAGAATTGATTTAGACCCTTAAGATCTAGGATGGGTCTGACATCTCCATTTGGCTTTGGCACTGTGAAGAGATTTGAATAGAACCCCAAGCCATGCTCCTCTGTGGGAATCTTTACGATCACCCCTTGAGACAACTGGTCTAGTGCCAGAAATAGAGATCTTCTCTTTACTGGATCTTTGGGAACGCTTGATCTCAGAAAACTCCAGTTTGTAACCTAGAGATATAATAGAGATGACCCATCTGTCCTGGATCTCCTCCTGCCAAGTTCCTGAGAACTGCCGAAGCCTTCCCCCCCACTCGAACAAGCGGGGGCACCCCTTTATAATGAGGCCTTGGCACTCGGTTTAGTAGGCTTCCGCCCCCAGGACTTATTGTGTCCCTGGGCTTGACCTTGAGCTTTTCCTATTCACCCTGATGGCGGAGGCCATCATTACTGCCTAGAGGCCGATGCCCCTGGCGCTGGAGAGGAAGCCCATTTAAAAATAGGACGCTTACGCCTTCTCTTAACTGGTAAAAGAGTACTCTTCCCACTTGAAATCTTTTGGATGTATTTGTCCAAATCATCCCCGAACAACCGTTCCCCCGTAAAACGGGAAACCAGCCAAAAGCTTCTTGCATGGCGCTTCGGGTGACCAATTTTTCAACCACAGGATTCTATGCATATGCATCAACAGGAGTGAAAGGCACGCGGCCTGATGAATAGAATCCTTAATAGTGCCAACTGCAAAACATAATGCCCCTGGCAGATCAGCTAAGTCTCTGGCTTACTGAGCAGGCACAAACCTGAGTACCTGCTTCACTTGAGCCTTTAGGGATTGACAAATGCCTATCGCTGCCACTGCGGGCTGAGCTACAGCACCAGCCATAGAACACAAGGTTTTCAGTAAGGATTCCAGCCTTTTGTCTGTTGGATCCCTGAACATTGTCCACCGGACAAGTTAGACTTTTATTCGCACAGGAGATAGCAGCGTCAACTGTCGGCACACTCCACTTTTTGGTGAATTTCTCTTCCATGGGATAAATTACAAAGAATTTCTTAAGGGGGAGAAAATGCTTATGTGGGTGATCCCAATCTTCATATATAAGCTGTTCTAACAGAGGTTGAACAGGAAACGCATGCATGGCCTGAGGGGAAGGCAAAGTCCTAAGCACAAAAGCAGAGGTACTACACAAAGCACATCCACTGCAGAACCAATGTCCAGCAATCAGTGCTGCTATCCACCGTTCTGCCAGATGCATGTAAATGTGTCCCTGGAAATGCCAGCATCTACCAAAATGTGCCCCCAGTGCTTCTCTGTCCCTCCGTTACCGTACATCTCCACAAGATGTTTATATGGGAGACCAGTCCCGCGCATGCAAGAGCAAGATGCCGGGCAACGCCGCAGCACTAAGCCACACCCCTCCTTCGCGGCTGCACAAGGGGGCGAACAAATGATTAAATGTGTCCCCTCAGAGTGTTACTTACTGTGGGGGGATGGGACTGACTGGAGGAGACAAATCGCTGTTCCTAAATACTAGGAACAGCAGATCTGTCTCCTTCTCTAATCGATAATTGCTGGCTTTTTTGTTTTTACATTTCAGCTGTCAGTGTAGAGAGACAAGGAGGAGAGAGGGAGAGCTTCCAGAACCCCTGAAAGGGAAGAAAAGAGCACAGGCGGCAGAATATGACGGGAGCGCGCCCCTGCCAGGGGGAGACCGCACAAACAGCCAGCCGATCCCAGCAATCCCCCCCTGAGCATTCCTAGATGGCCAACTGGACCCAGGAGGAAGCCTGCATCAAGCTTGCTGAACTCAGAGACATACTGAAGGCACAGAAGAGGTATGTTGCTTTACACCCTCTAGTGGCGAGAAAAATGAAGGACATTTACTTTTAAAGAGAAAGTGAACAAAAAGTTCCTTAGGAAGTCTTCACTTACCTTTCCCGCCGCAGGACTCTGCTGAAAAAAAAAACCAGTCAGGCCCAATCTTCACCCATCACAGGGGGCTATGCCAAAAGACCATCAGAGACCGGGTTCCTTACCAGGTTTCCACTCCCCTGGACCTGTATCGCATCGTGCCAGAAAAAAACCTTGGCATCCTGACACTCCTGCTCGCCCCCTCAAGAGGCTTTCTCCACACCAGGGATAAAGCCTTGCATTACTGTGTGGAGTTAGACAGAAGAACAGGAAGTGAGGATTTCTCAGAAGAAATAAGGACATTTAAAAGCAAACTGGAAGGATGAGGTAAGTGAAGGAGGACTGCACTAAGAGAAAGGAAGATATTTAGGGATTTTTTTTTTACCTTTACAACCCCTTTAACACTAGGAGGCGATCAATGGGTTTAATTGTGTTCCCTCAGCGTGTTCTAACTGTAGGGGGGACGGACTACCAGGGACATGACAGATCACTGTTCCCACTCATTGGGAACAGTAGATCTCTGACATGTCTACTGTCAGAATGGGGATCTGCCTTGTTTGCAAAAGCGGATCCCGTTCTGCCTCCGTATACATCGAACGCGGGCGCCAGCAATCTCACATGCACAGGAGAGCCAACCTGCCGCTGTACAAGTATGGAGGCTGGTCGGCGAGTGGTTTCATTTTAGATTGGGGTGCCTCAAGATTATGCGAAATCGTGAGTGGTACCTTAACTGAAAAGGTTAAGAAACTCTGGGCTAGGCGATTCTGGACGTCCTCCAGCCAGGAAATGAGGCGGAGCTCTATCTGACTTGCTGCAACTTCTAATGCACATTGTGAGAAGCTTGCGGTCCGTATATACTCAAGTACCATATATACTCAAGTATAAGCCACGTTTTTCAGCCCTTTTTTGGGCTGAAAATGACCCCCTCAGCTTATACTCAAGTCAGCGTACCCGAGTCCATTGCCGCCTGACCTCACCGTGCCCATTGCAGAATCCGATCTGTGTACCCGAGTCCGTGACATATTCAGACGGTGCTAGTGCAGTTTTAAAAACGTGTGCTCCTTCCTGTGCTGTTCCGCCTATCACGATCGCCCTCTCGTCTATCACGAACGAGAGGGCGATCGTGATAGGTGGAACACTGAACACAGGCGGAATACTTGGTTTCCCAGCAAGCACTGTGTTCAGTGTTTCCCGCCTATCACGATCGCCCTCTCGTTCGTGATAGATGAGAGGGCGATCGTGATAGGTGGAACACTGAACACAGTGCTTGCTGGGAAACTGAATGTTCCGCCTATCACAGAACAGCACAAGGAGGAGGAGCGCGAGTTTTTAAAACTGAGCGGCCACCGTCTGAATATGTCACGGACTCGGGTACACAGATCGGATTCTGCAATGGGAACGGTGAGGTCAGGCTGCAAAAGGTAACGGGACCTGCCGGGGGAACCAACTGGATCCTGCCATGGTCGAGTTGAAGAGCTGCAATGGGCACAGTGAGGCTGCAAATGGACACAGTGAAGCTGCAAATGGGCATTGTTGACCCTCTTTTCCGTTTACAGTAGCTGCTGCATTCTCACCCTAGGCTTATACTCGAGTCAATACGCTTTCCCATTTTTTTGTGGTAAAATTAGGTACCTCGGCTTATACTCGAGTATATACGGTAAGCGACTTCAGCAGAGGACAGGAACAAGACAGGAGAACATGGGCACACAATGAAAATAGTCTGGTTTTATATACATCTACAGTAGTATCTTGGATTACGAGCATAATTAGTTCCAGAAGAATGCAAATCCAAAGCATTCGTATATCAAAGTCAGTTTCCCCATTATAATTAATGGAAACTCAGATAATGCGTTCCACAGTCACTGCTGGTGTATGCAGTACCGCATGTGGCCAGAGGTGCGGGGGTGCCGGAGACACTCGGAAATGGAGTGTCTCCGAGCTTCACCGGCGCCCCCGCACCTCTGGCCACATGCGGTACTGCATAAACCAGAGGCTTGAATCCTGCTCGTCTTGCAAACGATTCCGTTTTTTTTTTTTTAAATAGCTAGTATTGCGAAACGCTCTTAAACCACGTTACTCGCAATCTGAGATATTACTGTATAAGAAAGTAAAAATTAGGCAGCTTACCTTAAACGATTGGGATTCCACCAACTGTTGCAGCACTGGATAGTTGTTGGGATCTTGTGTTGGTCCTGCACCGCTTCCTTAGGCTATATATATATTTCGATAATGGAACGGTTCAATTAAGCCATATGCAAAATGATTTGCTTCCCACACACACACACACACACACACACACACACACACACAAATAGAGCTTTCTTTGGGCACTATTTTTTTTTTTTTTTTTTAAAGACTGTGTTTCACTGTATTATCCAGGCTGCTCTACACCAGCTATTCACAGGCGCGATCCCACTACTGATCAGCACGGGAGTTTTGACCTGCTCCGTTTCCGGCCTGGGACGTTTCCCCCCTCCTTAGTGCAACCTGGTGGCCCCTGTCTCCCCTAGGGCCACCATATTGATACCGAACTTAGCGTGGACACCCGATTGACATAGCACAGGGTAGACCAGAACTCCTGGACTCAAGCAATCCGACAGCCTCAGCCTCCCAGGCAGCTGGGATTACAGATGCATGCCACTGCATTTCTGTGAGAGGGCAATGTACAGATCCTGTGTTTCTGCTAAGCAAGAACACAAATATTTACCCTCCCCCACAGTTGATTATCGCTCTGATGAAGAAATTTGATTTTTTTTTCTTTAAATGTTTATTTTATATCAAATTAAAAAATATTATTTATATATATATATATATATATATATATATATATATATATATATATATATATATATATATATATATATATATATATATATATATATATATATAAATAATATTTTTTAATTTGATATAAAATAAACATTTAAAGAAAAAAAAATCAAATTTCTTCATCGGAGCGATAATCAACTGTGGGGGAGGGTAAATATTTGTGTTCTTGCGTAGCAGAAACACAGGATCTCTACATTGCCCTCTCACAGAAATGCGATATGCCCTGTTTACATAGGCAGACTGCCATTCTGCCTGTGTCCCGAACGATCAGTGGGTCCCGGCAGGCATAGATTTGGGTTCCCGCTGTGTCCAATCACATCGGGAGCGGGTCACCAGCAAGATCCAGGAGTGTCAGATCACGTACTGGGTACATGATCTGGCACAGAGTGGCCGCCCTGCCGCAGTATATGTGTTTGGGGCGATCAAGCAGCTAAAAGAAAAATCGCACGATCTGGTATTGCATGAGAAAAATGTGCGTGCCTGTCCCTTTGGATATAATCAGATTAACGATCGTGATCGGCTCTTGAAAGCGGTGTGCCAACGATCAGATTATCGCACGATCGCTTAGATGTCGTTATTTTTTTGTACGATTTTCATATTGCTTGTATGGTCCATTAGGGGGGCAAGTGAAGAGACTTACTGAGGCCCCAAAGAAACATTAGGGGGGAGACTTACTAAAACTGGCACACTCAGAATCTGGTGCAACTCTGCTTAGTAACCAATCAGCTTCCAGGTTTTCTTGCCAAAGCTTCACTGAACAAGCTGAAGTTAGAAGCGGATTGGCTACTGTGCACAGCTGCACCAGATTCTGAGTGCTCCAGTTTTAGTAAATCTCCCTCCATTGCAATGTTTTATCATTCACAGAAGTAAGACAGATCACAGATTGCAAATGCTAAAATAATTTATTCTCTAATTACAAATATACATATAAGTGCCTTTTACATAAAACACAGATCCACATATAAATGCTTTCTAGAAGAAGAGGGATGGAAATGTCTGAGCCGACAACACTTGGCTTCTGTAGTGACCTTTGTTCCTATAGTACCGGCTATACCTGGAATGACAGGAACGTGCTCCATGTGGACCGACCTCAGAGGAAAGCAAAGTAAAGCTTATGTAGAGCTGCACAATCCTGATGGTGCTGGACCAGATGTAATTAAATTGGAACTAAACCCTCCTGTCCACTTCAGCCAAGGAAGCTGCCATCTTAGCTTCTGTTTGATCTGCAAGTGCCACGGTGCTGCACATGTGCCCTTAACCAAACTGTTAAACTATCAAATGACTGGTGTCATAACAGATCACAAGCAAATGAGACAGACACCTGGCGGATTTGCGGCGCATTTCGGCCACTAGCGGGGCGCATTTAACCCCCGCTAGCAGCCGAGAAAGGGTTAAAACCGCCCGCAATGCGTTGCTGAAGCAGCGCATTGCCGGCGGTATAGCCTTGCTGTCCCATTGATTTCAATTGGCAGCAGCGGTGGAGGAGCGGTATACACACCGATCCTTCAACGCTCCAAAGATGCGGCTAGCAGGACTTTTTTTACCGTCCTGCTAGCGCACCGCTCCAGTGTGAAAGCCACTCGGGGCTTTCACACTGGAGACAATAGAGCAGCACTTTTAGGGCAGATTGCAGGCGCAATTTTTAACACTATAGCATCTGCAATATGTGCCAGTGTTTTAATGGACAACTTGCTTGGTTGTCCTTAAAGTAGGGTGACCAGACATCCCCGGTTTCAGGGGGACAGTCCCCGGATTGAGGACACTGTCCCAGGACCAAGTCTGTCCCCAGTTTTGTTCCTGGATTGGATTTGAACAGGGGCTGGGGCAATTTCAAAGACAGTCAGTGGAAAAAAATATTCTGAATTACACCCCCCACTCTGCTGCTCCTACTAGCTTAAGGGGTGTATTTTTTCCATTATCTGTGCCCCTTTCTGATGATCATGTGCTGGTCAGAGTGGAAGGAAGCGGATATAACCCTAAGGTCAAAGGCTGCTGTGTCTGTCCATGAACGGAAGAGAAATAGCGTGTACAATTGTGACACAAGTCATATTGTAATTAAATGTCATTAACCACTTCAGCCACAGAAGATTTTACCCCCTTCCTGACCAGAGCAGGTTACAATTTGGCACTGCGTCGCTTTAACTGACAATTGCGCGGTAGTGCGATGCTGGACCCAAACGAAATTTGTGTCGTTTTTTTTACCCACAAATAGAGCTTTCTTTTGGTGGTAATTGATTACCTCTGCGGTTTTTATTTTTTGCGCTACAAACAAAAAAACAGCGACAATAAAAAAAAAAAAACACAAAGGCCCAGATTCAGGTAGATTTGCCCATTACTTACACCTGAGCCGCTCAGCTGAATTTCTCTGCGCTGGAGCAATTTTGCCAAATTGCCACCTGATTCAGGAATCGTTTGTTCATTTAATTTGCTCCTGTTTAAGGCAAAGCTGAGGGCGCAAGGCCGTGCAAGTCAAAGTGGGTGTGCCCCTATGTAAATGAGGAATTTTCGGCTCAGCAGAGGTTTGCTAGCATAATTTCAGGGCAAATCCTGCTCAGCTGCTTGCACTGAGCAAATAAATAGGAGCAGACTTGCGCAGGTTCTTTGCTGAATTTCATCCTGCTTTTTCCTACCCCCCCTGAGCAAGGAAATTCAGCCCTTTTGCAAGACATGGCACCTCCCAAAGGGACCAAAAAAAGGAAGGCCAACTATGTGGCTGCGGAGATGGACATCCTGATTGCTGCACTCCAGCAGCATTAGGAAGTCCTATATGGTGCCCAGCGGGCAAACACCACCATTGCCCAAAGGAGGGCTATATATGAAGCCATTGCCCTGGACATCAATGCCCTGGGTAATGAAGTGCGTACCTGGGATGACATCCAGAAGAAATTAAATGATATGAGGCGCAGGGTCCGTGAAAAACTGGCTCTTATCAGGAAGCATACCGGTGGCACGGGAGGTGGTCCGCGATGTATGATCCGGCTCAATCAGGAGGAGCAGCTTATTGCACAAACGTTCGTGCAGGAGCAGGTGGAGGGACTTGAAGGGTACGACTCCACTGTTGGGAACTGGTAAGTTATTTTTCTTTCATATCTGCTGTGCATCATGGGAGGGGGTACAAGTGAACATATTTGTGGGTAGAAGTGAAGAAGTAAGTATTATTTTTCTTTCATATCTGCTGTGCATCATGGGAGGGGGTACAAGTGAACATATGAGAAGTGTGTTGCACCAGCAAAATATGTCGTTTTGGTGTCATCCACAGGTGGTGATGAGGAAGAAGAAGCTGGGCCGTCTTCGGCTGCGGCTCGACCCAGCCCATCCAGACCAGAGCCAGGGGTCCAGTCAGGCCCCATGGACATTCTGGCTATGCTGGTCCAGGAGGAAATCTGGCTAATAAATAAAAATCACTGATTGCCTTCTGCCGCACGTCAGCCGTGGTTGGTTTGATAAATTGTGTGCCCATTCGTCTGAGTATTGCAGGGATCACTTGGTGCACACACCTGCTCATGCTGGATTGGGACATCCCCGCCACCACTCCACCTGTGCGCTGAAATGAGCCAGTTGCCAAAAAATGAAGGGTTGCCACTACCTTTACCAGTGGCTGCACTGCCTGTCCCCGATGGGTCGGGCTGCTGATGTCATCCTGCAGGATTGTTACCAACTCAAGGATGACTTCAGGGCTAAAGCAAAACATGTGATACACCTCATTATCACTCATCTGAAAAAGGTTGTAGCGCCCTCTGTAAATCCTCTCCCGTGCCCTCCTACGAGTCTGCTCAGTCAATAGAATATCAAGAACCATAGCTGCCCCTGGCATGTTGGTGCACAGATGTGAGGTCCCGAAAATGTGGGTGCTCTGCTTGTTCAGCTCGTCTGTCTAGGTGCTGCTGAAGTTGCGCGCTCCTGCAGCTGACATGTGGCCATCTTTTGCTAACTTGCCCCTGCTTTTAACAGGAGCAAGTTTGCCCAGGGAAAAAAGCTTGCGCGCTTCCAGCGCAAGATGCGCATCACACGCGCATGTTTCTGAATCATCGGCAGTACCTAATTTGCATATTCGCTGAGGGAATTCCATGAAGGCGCAACTTACACCCCGCGCAAAATTGCGCGAAAATTGCGCAGGAACAGCTAGGCTGCGTGCGCGGGAAAATGGCCGCATTTCAGGCTTAACTGGTTTACAGAATCAGCCGCAAATTTGCATAGGAGCAAATCAGTACTTGCGCGGCGCAAATCACACTTGTTCCCGCGCAAGTGCTTCTTGAATCTGGGCCAAAATGTTTTACTTTTTGCTATAATAAATATCCCATTTTTTTTTTAAACACATTTTTTCCTCAGTTTAGGCCGATACGTATTCTTCTACATATTTTTGGTAAAAAAAAAAAAAAAAAAAAAAAAAAACAATAAGCATATATTGATTGGTTTGCGCAAAAGTTATAGCGTCTACAAAATCGGGGATAGAATTATGGCATTTTTATTTTTAGTTATTTTTTTTACTAATGGCGGTGATCTGTGATTTTTATCAGGACTGCGACATTATCGGACACTTTTGATACATTTTTAGGACCATTGACAATTTTACAGCGAGCAGTGCTATAAAAATGCACGGATTACTGTAAAAATGTCACTGGCAGGGAAGGGGTTAACACTAGGGCCGATCAGAGAGTTAATTGTATTCCCTCTCTGTGTTCTAACTGAAGGGGGGATGGGACTGACTAGGGGAAATGACAGATCGCTGTTCATACTTTGCATGAACAGATGATCAGTCATTTCCCCCGAGAGAACCAGGTTGTGTATGTTTACACACACACACACACACAGATACCGGTTCTCGCTGTGTCACGAGCGATCGCGGGGTGCCCTGCGCGCACCCCTAGTGGCCACAGGGCGAAGCGACTTAAAATAACGTTGTTCCGCCCAGCCGAGCCATGCTGCTGCAGTAAAACTGCGGCGGCTGGTCGGCAAGTGGTTAACAATGACATTTCCTTTTCAATCTGTAGCTCTGTAATTTTCTATAAAGTGCAATATGGCAACCTGGAGGAGTTCTGTATGCAGATGGTATACAGAACACCCCCCAGAAATGTCATTTCCTGCTTGTGCGATTGGCTCACCGATTTTCTCAGAAGTCTGCACCAAGTCAGATTTTCAGCATGCCCTGCAACAAAACCATAATCTTTGGTGAGAAACTCCCAAAGGGAAATCACATCTAAAAAAGGGATGCAGATCTTGCCACTTTCCTCATTAGAGCCCTGCAGGTGCAGCAGCCGATTGAGAATTATGAAACCACTGCCATTCACATAGCACATGGACACAGACAAACAGCCATATCTTCAGAACAAAAAGGTAGGAATCTGCAGCAAAGTTTGTTAAAATCCCTGCAATGTATATAGATCACCCAGAGGGGAGGATTTTTTTCCTCAACAAAAATGGAGTTGCTCTTTAACCACTTAAGGACCGCCTCCTGCACATATACGTCGGCAGAATGGCACGGCTGGGCACAAGCACGTACAGGTACGTCCTCTAAGTGCCCAGCCGCGGGTTGTGGGCGCGCGCCCACGGCGCGCTCCCGCACCCCGGTCTGAAGCTCCATGACCGCGGGACCCGATCGCCGCTGGAGTCCCACGATCGGTCCCCGGAGCTGAAGAACGGGGAGAGGTGTGTGTAAACACAGCTTCCCTGTTCTTCACTGTGGCGCCATCATCGATCGTGTGTTGCCTAATATAGGGAACCACAATCAATGACGTCACACCTACAGCCACACACCCCTACAGTTAGAAACACAGATGAGGTCATACATAACCCCATCAGCGCCCCCTTGTGGTTAACTCCCAAACTGCAATTGTCATTTTCACAGTAAACAATGCATTTTAAATGCATTTTTTGCTGTGAAAATGACAATGGTCCCAAAAATGTGTCAAAATTGTCCGAAGTGTCCGCCATAATGTCGCAGTCACGAAAAAAAAAAAAAAAAAAAAAAAATCGCTGAGTGCCGCCCTTAGTAGTAAAAAAAAAAAAAAAAAAAAAAAAATAATAATAAAAATGCAATAAAACTATCCCC
Organism: Rana temporaria; assembly: GCF_905171775.1. Lineage (NCBI taxonomy): Eukaryota > Metazoa > Chordata > Amphibia > Anura > Ranidae > Rana > Rana temporaria. The sequence continues at coordinate 8,323,910 of NC_053501.1, read as the reverse complement.
TATTTTGTAAACGCTATAAATTTTGCACAAACCAACCGATAAACGCTTATTGCGATTTTTTTTTTTACCAAAAATATGTAGAAGAATACGTATCGGCCTAAACTGAGGGGAAAAATATATTTTTTTATATATTTTTGGGGGATATTTATTATAGCAAAAAGTAAAAAATATTGAATTTTTTAAAAAAAATTGTCGCTCTATTTTTGTTTATAGCACAAAAAATAAAAACCGCAGAGGTGATCAAATCCAACCAAAAGAAAGCTCTATTTGTGGGGGGAAAAAAAGGACGCCAATTTTGTTTGGGAGCCATGTCGCACGACTGTGCAATTTTCAGTTAAAGCGACGCAGTGCCAAATCGCAAAAACTGGCCGGGTCCTTTAGCTGCCTAAAGGTCCGGGTCTTAAGTGGTTAATTGAACAAGTTGAAGTAAGAAGCCAATTGGCTACCATGCACAGCTGCACCAGATTCTGAGTGCTCCAGGTATAGTAAATCTCCCCCCAAGTGTCAAGTGCGTGAATCAAATGGGAGCCTTTTTGCATTTTAGCAAGACACGCTAATAATAAAGACCATCAAAACCTAAAATGGAACGTTTCTTAATGCTACAGTGGGAACCAACCTACGGCACACATTCCCTGTAACAGGCTGAGGTCCTGTAAAGCCAGAAAGAAATGCGTTAACACCCGCATGGACCTTTTCGGTGGGTATATCAGTGCCCTCTCTCAGCTACCAGTACAACGATCAGATGTTAGCTTTGCATCATTTTCACTACTCTGCCCGTCGGTGCTACTCAGCGCCTATTATCTGCCATGTGTGCAGGACGGCTCAGATCATGGCGAAATGCTGCCTCAGCTTCTCGAGGAGCTGCTGGGTCTCCACGTGATCAGGAAAAGCGACTTCTGACTTCTGCGCGGCCACATAACTGCTCTGGAGGTCTCCGACCTGAAACACAAACATTAAATTGTAACCATGTTTCTGCAATGGAAAGTGGTGTCAGCTAGTATAGACCTCTCAGGGTAGAGACCAAACACTGCTGAGGAAGGGGGCAGGGTCACATTAGAAGGACAAGGTCTCGGCTTCTGAATGGAAATACGAAAATTGTACCACACGAGACTAAAACAATTATAAAAAGGAGGAGGAGGAGGTAGTAGTACTGCATAGTGGAAAAGTGAAGGATGGTGACAGGGTGGGGCAGACTTGGGGAGGAGGAAATTGAGGCTCATCTGGTGAGCATGATGGAGTTTGAGATCCTCTGGGCTAAATACAAGAAAATCCATTCCCAACTAAAATCATGGTCAGGAACCTTGTGATGTGACAGGTTCCCTTTAAAGCGTAACTCCAGGAATTCAGCTACTTTGTAAAAAAAAAACTGCAGGCAGGCATAGCATGAGTTAAGTCCAACGAGGCGATAGACTTATCCTTATTATTTACATCCGACAGGTTTATTGTGCTCCAGGAAGATAACTTCTGGAGCTCCGACACTGCTCACTTTGGTCTCAGCTCCTTCGAGAGCAGAGTCATTGGAACTACTATGCCAGTTCTTCCCATTCACAGAAGCCTTTGTATTATGTGACTTCATTCACATAATACAAAGGCTTCTGTGAATGGGCAGAAGAGGAAAGAGGCAGGCATAGCTGCTGTATGTGCTTCTTTCCTCTCACAGCCGGAATGTGTATCTTTGGGGAGTGCAATAAACCTGTCACATACATGTAATAGAGATAAGTTCAGGAGGTGACATGCACCTAACTGGATTTAAAGAAGAGCTCCATGCTTCTTCAGAAAAAAATAAAAGTCAATAGCTACAAATACTGTAGCTGCTGTCTGTTAATATTAGGACACTTAACTGTCCACTAATCCAGTGTCCTCACCTGAGCCGATTATTCAATCTACTCAGTGCTGGCGTCGGCATCTTGACTAAAGGAAACCGGCAGGGAAGCCTTGTGGCTTTACAGCCAGTTTCCTACTGCATGAAGCGCAATGTGCTTTGTGAATGGGCCGTAGTCTTCTGGGACCTGTAAAGTGTCACAGAAGGCTGCCGGGGAAGGAAGGGGTGCCGAACTTCCGGGGAGGGGGTACCTGTCAAAACTAGGTACCCTCTCCCCCCCTAAAAGGTGCCAAAGTTGGCAGATGAGGGGAGGGAGGAGGAAGACAAGCGGCGCTTCCTCTTTTGGGTGGAGCTCCACTTTAGCTCATAGTGTGCCTTCACTTTTTGCAAAGTTGCTGAATTTCTGGAATGCATCTTTGACAGCCAATACTTCCTTATAATGCCAAGTGCAGTGTTCATTATAAAGTACATATGAATTCAGGCTTGCATTGTGTACTTAATGAACTAACACTCCCACTGGGTATAGTCTACATTAGTTTTAAATGAATAAACCAGCTGCCTTATTTTCCGATCCAGATACTCACGTTGTCGGAGATGGAAGCAAAGTTGAAATGTGGCTCGTACATATGAGGGGCCAGGGACGCCGCGGTTTGCAGTAGAGCTCGGGCCTGGAGGGATGTAAAGACAATGTGTCACCACACAGAATTTTGCATACAACTTACCATTTCCAGAATATTCCATTAAAGCCCCACTCCGGGCAAAATCTATCTTTAGTAGTCTGGTGGGCACATGGATACCTAGGCCCGGATTCAGAAAGAATTTACGTCGGCGTATTATTGATATGCCGCATAAATTCTAATCTGCGCCAGCGTATTTTTTTTCTGTATTTTTTCTGAAAACAAGATACGCCGGAATTTGGCTAAGATCCGACTGGCGTAAGTATCTTACGCCGTCGTATCTTAGTTGCATATTTACGCTGGCTGCTAGGTGGCGCTTTCGTCGATTTACGCGAGGAATATGTAAATTAGGTAGACACGCCGATTCAGAAACGTACGTCCGCCCGGCGCATTTTTTTACGTCTTTTACGTTAGGCTTTTTCCGGCGTAAAGTTACCCCTGCTATATGAGGGGTATCCTATGTTAAGTATGGAAGTCGTTCCTGCATCAAATTTTGAAAATTTTACGTCGTTTGCTTAAGTCGTTCGCGAATAGGGCTGTATGTAAGTTACGCTCACGTCTAAAGCAATGACCATTTGCGGCGTAATTTCGAGCATGCGCACTGGGATTATTTTACGAACGGCGCATGCGCCGTTTGAAAAAAATGTCAAATACGCGGGGTCACATGTAATTTAAATAAAACACGCCCACATCATCCACATTTGAATTAGGCGGGCTTACGCCGAACGACATATGTTACGCCGCCCTAACTTAGGGAGCAAGTTCTTTCAGAATACGAAACTTGCGCCCTAGTTTACGGCGGCGTAACGTATCTGAGATACGTTACGCCCACCAAAAGATACACAATTGTATCTGAATCCGGGCCCTAGTATCAATGTTAGCTCCATTTACCCTACAAAAGCACCACCACCGTCATACGATTCCTAAAAGTCAGCCCTCGGAGGCTCTTTAAAACTTTCTGTCCAAGTGTAATCGGCGCTTAGCGCTTATTTTTTATGTAAATTAACAAACATGGTAGATCTAGACAACCACTCCCATTTTTTGTATATGTTGTGATACTTGGCAGATTGCCCGTTTTGTTATTTGACAGCTGTTGGCTTCCACAGAGAATTCTCTGCATAGAAAGAAATTGGGAAAATGCTTTTTCAAGATCGAGAGGGGAAAAAAAAGATGGCGATCTCGATTCTTAACGATTGATCGCGCAGCTCTACTTTCTATGTGTTTTTGATGCAGAAAAAAAAAAAAAAACACACACACACACTGGACTGAATGTGGTGTAAACTGGCCCTAAAAGTAAACCCATCCTCCCCCCCCCATCGAGGGTCAACTGTCACTCTAATCAACCCAAGACCCCAACATTACGGCTTCTTTTTAAGAACGAATGATTCACAACAAGACTGGCTTTGATAACACATTTTATCAAGTGCTAATGCATGGCACTTTGTGTGCAGCACTGCATTGCCATTCATTTAGAACAGCACTCCAACACACAGATGCAGCAGGTGGAAACGCAGCCGCTATATGTAAAAAAAAAAAAAAACACTCCAAGTTACTAACCTGCTCAAAACGATTTTTGCGCATCTCCAGGACAGCCAGGTTATTATAAGCCTCTGCGTGATCGTTGCTATTGGCCAGAGTCAGCTTGAAGCATTGATATGCCAAATTAAGGTCACCGATCCCCTAAAATAACAAAACACGGGCAAGATCAATAGAAAAAAAGCCTACAATAAAAGGATGGCAGCAATCTAAGAATCAATACTACTATCCAGTCCCATCAAGGATGTGCTCCAGGGATCTGATAAATAAATCAGAATTCAGAGTCATGTCCCTGAAACAAGCAATGGCTCCAAAAGGGACCCATCTTAAAGCGGTGTTTCACCCTAAAAAAAGGATTTTTGTACTCACCTAAAAATCCATTTCTCTGAGTTCATAGACGGACACAGCCTTCATTGACCTTAGGTTATGCTTCTTCCTACCAGGAGATTTAGGCAGAATTCTACAGCACTTAAGGTGTTAAAAACTTTCCTTCATGCTGCTCCTCCCAGGGGGCGTGGCTCCCCCAGGCATAACCCACACCCTGCTTTAGCAGCCTCAGTTCGTAACAAGCAGTACAAACAAAGGAGGGGTGGGTGCTGTGTCCGTCTATGAACTCAGAGAAATGGATTTTACGGTGAGTACAAAAATCCTTTTTTCTCTTTCGTTCATAGACGGACACAGCCTTCATTGACCTTAGGGACGTCCCCAAGCAGTGTCAAAAAAATTCGAGGGGTGGGAAAAATAACACAGCAAAAACAGGTTACACCCCAAACAAAAACCGGAGTTACTCAACGGAGGAACTCCAACCTTAAACTGCCGCCTGTAACACCCTGCGGCCAATGGAGGCATCCGAAGATGCACTCACATCCACCATATAAAACTTTGAAAAAGCGTGGCCCGACGACCAGGTCGCAGCCTTACACACCAGTAACACAGAGGCTTGGTGTCGGAAAGCCCAAGAGGCCCCGATCGCCCTGGTCGAATGCGCCATGACCCGAAAGGGGGGCGCCCGCCCTTCAGGGCATAGGCCTGAAGCACAATCCGTCGGATCCACCTGGAAATGGTGGCCGACGAAACTGCCAGGCCCTTACTGGGACCGGACACAGACACGAACAGCGAGTCCGACATCCGGAACGGAGCTGTCGCCGACAAGTAAACTCGAAGGGCCCGAACCACATCCAAAGAATGTAAAGTGGCCTCCTTCGGGTTCTTCGGCTGAGGACACAAGGATGGAAGAACAATGTCCACATCCAAGTGAAAAGCCGAAACGACCTTGGAGAGAAAAAACGGCTGCGGCCGCAGCACCACCTCATCCTTACGGATGACCAAGCAGGGAGCCTTGCAAGACAAGGCCACCAGAACAGACAGACACCCGTCTGATCGAGGTAATTGCTACCAGAAATAAAATCACCTTTTGTGACAATAAAACAAAAAACCTCCCGAATGTCCTCAAAGGGAGCATCCCGAAGCACTGAAAGGACTAAATTCAAGTCCCATGGGGGTAATGGAGGGCGCACCGGAGGGGCCACCTGCCAGACCCCCTGACCCAACGCACGCACCCAGGAGTGCTATGCCAAGGGTCGCTGCAAGTAAAAAACAGCCAGAGCAGAAATCTGGCTCCTAACCGTACGCAAGGCGAGAGCCTGAACCACTCCCTGCTGCAAAGACAGCAGAATCCTGTACACAACGCATGTACGAGAGTGCCAGTTCATCTCCCCACACACAGAGAAGTAGGCCTTCCATGTATGAGGAAAAAACCTACGTGAGGTAGACCTCCGTGCAGGCAGCACGGTAGAGACCACCGAGCCCAATAGGCCTCGGTCCTTAAGCCCCTGGCTCTCAACAGCCACGCCGCTAAGGCCGGTGGCTGTGAAACAGGGTGGAAGATTGGACCCTGTAACAGAAAATCAATTCCCAGGGGAAGACGCTAGGGGGCGTCTGCCAGCAGACGCACCTGGTCCGCGTACCAGAAGCGACGCGGCCAATCTGGGGCAATCAGGACCGATAGAATCCCTACAGCTTCTACTCTGCGCAGCAGGCGAGGAAGAAGCTTCCGAGGAGGGAAGGTGTAAAGTAGGCGACAGCGACCCCAAGGAGCCACCAACGCGCCTGACGCGTCCGCCCACGGGTCCTTAAACCTGGCCACGAACCGTGGCACCTACCGATATAGAGACGGGACGCTAGAAGGTCCACGTCCGGAGTGCCCCACTTTCGGCACAGACCCCGAAACACCTGCGGGCGGAGAGACCACTCTCCTTGGCCCAGTGCAGTGCGACTTAGGTAGTCGGCTAGCCAATTCCGTATTCCCGGAATGTACCCGGCCGATAGAGCCGGAACGGACCCTTCGGCCCACCGAAAGGATGCGCGCGACCCCCGTCGCTGCAACAGAACTCCGTGTGCCTCCCTGATGATCAACCTACGCCACGGACGTGGTGTTATCGGACAGGATCCTGACCGGTCGGCCCTGTAGATCCAGGGACCACCTGGTAAGGCAAAGCTTGATTGCTCGGAGCTCCAGAACGTTGATCAGTAGGCAGGACTCCACCTGAGTCCAGTGCCCCTGGGCTGACTGGGTGCCCCAAGCGCCCCTCCCCAACCGGAGAGGCTGGCATCCGTCGTGACCACTGTCCAGTGGCCTGCAGAAAAATGACTTTCCGGCCCGAAGCACCGGAAATGCCAGCCACCATACCAGGGGAGACATGATCAGATGACTCAACTGAATCTGGTAATCCAGAGATGACGGAAGCTAGTCCCATCGTGACAGCAGTTCCCTCCGTAGTACCCTGGCGTGGAATTGGGCATACGGAACCGCCTCGAAAGAGGCTACCAACTGACCCAGAACCTTCCTGCAGAATCGCAGAGATGACCGCTTCTGGGTCGGCAACTGCTGCACAGCAGATAGCAGAGTCTGAAGTTTTTCCGCTAGGAGAAAAACACTCCCGCCCCGGAGGAATCCAGGACCAGTCTCAGGTATCCCTGAGACGGAATCAACCCTGATTTCAGGACAATCCAGAAACCAGCCGAACACTCGGAGAGCCTGACGCGTGATAGACACGGCTCCACCAATGCAGAGCTCGAAGAAGCTCGTAGGAGAATGTCGTCCAGACATCCCATGATAACAAACCCCCGCTGTCACAGCCGGGCCAGTATCGGTACGAGCACCTTGGCGAAAACCCGCCGAATGGGAAGGACACCATTGAAAATGGTCCCCCCCGACCGCAAAGCACAGAATCTCTGGTGGTTTGAGGATATGCAGGTACACGTTCATGACATCCAAGGATGCCAGAAAAACCTGACAAAACAAAACGAGGGACTTGAGGCCCAGGATCGACCGGGCCCCATCCTCCATGGGGACACAAACAGAATGGAGTAAAACCCCGAGACCGTTCCAACGAGGGAACTGGCACAATCACTCCCCTGACCAGAAGATCCTGGACAGCCCCTGACGGAGTCAACCGGCGAACCGGAGGAGGCCAGAAGCCGGAGGGAAAAAACCTGTTTGGCAGACAAGAGAGAAACTCAATCTTGTACCCCAAGGAAAACACTTCGCAATGCGAAGCCAGTCTCCCACCCGAGACACGGGCGGGAGCAGACCTTCAGGCGGAAGCAGGTATGTCCGCAGACTTGTTAGGCATGCGGTATCCGGTGCGCTGCTACCCCGCAGCGGGGATTCAAGCACCATGTAGACCTACCCCCACCGCACAGGGCGAGCGAAAAAACGTTTGGAGGTAGGCAAGGAGGGTCCTTGCACAGGGCGAGGTCCCTAGCCCTTCCCAAACCGTGGGAACAGCATGCGCTTACCACCTGTGGCATCCTCAATGATGCCAGTCAGGGAAGACCCAAAAGGACCGTTCACCCTTAACGGTGATCACCAAGGCCACCTTAGAGGTCCTTCTTCCAGCTCCTGCAGCAGGAGCTTCGCCCTTTTAGTCGGGGCCTGCCAGGGCCCCGGCCAGAGCCGGCCTCACCGCCGAACCCACCACCGTGAATAGGGAGCGGGCCACGGCCTCCACTCTCCTATCAGCGGGATCCTGAAATGCAGGAGCCCCTTCCACAGGCAATGTGGTGGCCTTGCGCAGTCTGGACACAGGGGGGTCCACTGGCGGAGGAGAGACCTACTTTTTTTTTTTTTTTTAAAGCCCCCCTCAAGGGGGTAACGGGTTGCAAAGTTTTTTGACAAACTTTTTGCGGTGCATCCCATTCCTTGTATAACATATAGTCCAAATAAGGAACACAAGGAAACACTTCAGCGATGCGTGGTAGTCTGCTGGTACTGACACGGAGGTGTCTCCGCCACATCCTCAATTTTTAGAGCCTCACGCACCGCAGAAACAAGAGCTCCAACAAATTCTTGCCAGCAACTGACTGCAGCAGAGTCATCCTCACTATCCATAAGGGTTAAACCCGCAGCCTCTGACATAACAGAACCAGAAAAAAACAGCGATTCTGTGTCATCCCCAGAAGCAGGCTTCAGGGAGGGGGGCGTTTTACCCCCCATCCGGGCACTAGCTGCTTCAAACCTGGCAAGAAACCCAGGACAGCCAACATAACAGATGTGGCAGGGGGAGGGGCGGTAAGGGTTAACTCAGGCATAGCTTGAGTTCCATAGTGTCAGCGCTGAGTCACCCACCCTGCAAGGCAGGACAAAAAAACCCCACTGGTCACCTCCTTGCTGCTATTGCAGAGCATGGGGGGCCCCCGGTATTCACCACCCCACCCAGCTGCAGAGGGAGCTGAAAAACCTCAGGTGTGCTCTGATGTGCTGACTGTGATGTGTATTCACCTCATGGAAGATTCACAGCACTAAAACTGACCAGAGGCTGTGCCGAGTCATCTCAGGGAAGAATCACATCGTTACCAAGGAGATTTCCAAGACGGCCGCTGTCTGAGGTAAAAATTACCTCATAGAACACAGCAGCACTGACTGCTTTGTTACCTCAGAAAAGAATCACAGCGTTACCAAGGAGATTTCCAAGACGGCCGCTGTCTGAGGTAAAAATTACCTCATAGAACACAGCAGCACTGACTGCTTTGTTACCTCAGAAAAGAATCACAGCGTTACCAAGGAGATTTCCAAGACGGCCGCTGTCTGAGGTAAAAATTACCTCATAGAACACAGCAGCCCTGACTGCTTTGTCTGTTACCTCAGAAAAGAATCACAGCGTTACCAAGGAGATTTCCAAGACGGCCGCTGTCTGAGGTAAAAATTACCTCATAGAACACAGCAGCACACAGCAGCACCCCCCAGAGTAACAACACAGTCCCCCTAACAACACACGGGCCCCGGTGGTAACAAAGAAAACCCAGGAGGCCCCCCTTCACAGCCACTACCCAGTCAGGGGAAGGAGGGAGAGGAAGGGGAGAGAGGAAAGCAGGGCGGACCCTCAGTCGACCTCCCCAGGGAAACCACCAGCCAGACCACTTACCTGAGTAAGGGGCCACTACTTACCTGTCCTGCGACTACCCGGCTGGAGGTATCCCAGACAGAACCAACGTCCGTAAACGGCATGGCTGTCGGCCAGACACACTGTGACAAAGCCATAGAGACCGGTCATATGTGTGCCCTAGAACCAAAGTTCCCCGGCCGCCCCTGGAGCAATGGGGCCTGTCGTGGACGTCCCAAAGCTGAGCTGAGGGCCGGCACACGCTCGAAGGCCGAACATGGGGGGACTACAAGAGTCGAGGACCCAGCCTGTCACCCAGTCGGCTGTTGATAGAAGAATCGCAGGATTCAAAAATGCAGGAACAAAATAATAAAAAAAGCGAGAAAAATCGCCAGAAAAAAACTCCAGAGTCCAGGAACTCCAGAGATAGCCTTGACCTCCTGTCGTTAGGCAGAAAACAAAAACTGAGGCTGCTAAAGCAGGGTGTGGGTTATGCCTGGGGGAGCCACGCCCCCTGGGAGGAGCAGCATGAAGGAAAGTTTTTAACACCTTAAGTGCTGTAGAATTCTGCCTAAATCTCCTGGTAGGAAGAAGCATAACCTAAGGTCAATGAAGGCTGTGTCCGTCTATGAACGAAAGAGAAAAACAAGTTTCTAGCATGCCATCAAGTATACTAGCGCGAGCTACAGTATGCCTTTATTCTTTTTTTTTTTTTTGAGCCGTACTCACAGTTTAATCCTGTAGTGAAGTTTCAGACTCCCCGCGGGGAATGGGCGTTCCTATGCAGAGGGAAGATGATTGACGGCCGGCTATGGCGCGTAACGCTTCCCGAAGATAGCCAAAATAGGACTTGCCTCTTCACGGCGCTATACGGCGCCTGCGCACAGACATCGGAGCTGACTGCGCAGGCGCCGTGAAGAGGCAAGTCCTATTTCGGCTATCTTCTGAAACTTCACTAAGGCAGTAAACTGAGTACGGCGCCAAAAAATAAAATAAAGGCGTACTGTAGATCGCGCTAGTATGCTTGATGGCATGCTAGAATTTTTTTTTTTTTTTAGGGTGAACCCCCGCTTTAAAAAGGAACCAGGCCAACACTATAGCAGGGGTGAAGGGTGATGTCACAATCAAATTTACCCTTTTTCTCACTCACACACCAAGAAGAAAGGTTCAGCTGGATACTTAACACTTGTGCTAGTTGAATTTCCACCTGTGTACCCACCACAGCAACATGCCCCAGATTGTACCAAACGTCTGCCACCTCCTCGTCATTCTCAGCCAGGGACAGGGCTCTCTCAAAGGACGTCAGGATCATGTCATACTGTTGAGCGTAGAAGCAGCACAGCCCCAGGTTGTTAAACATCTGGCAGTTATAGACTCCCATCTGAAGGAGTCGCCTGTGGGGACAATAGGAAACCTTCAATGACTTATCACAAGAGGGCAGTCACTACAGTAAAAAGGTTACAAATGCACCATAGACATCCCATAGAGGAGTAGAAAGTTAGGTCCTTTGCACGATCAAGTGACTCAATCTAATCTTAATAATGTGGAAAATGGCTGCTAAATCTAAAGTGTACACAGTGCACAAAAATTGGTAATGAATAAAAAAGTGATCAGCGCAACTTCGAATAGTAAAAAAATCCCATGTATGTGCTAAACTGACCAATAAATCAGAGTTTGACAAATTTGCTTGGAATCTAGGAGCCAGCTAAAAAAGTTAGGAGCCAGAAAACGCACCCCGTCCCGTCGAGCTTGCGCGCAGAAGCGAACGCATACCTGAGTAGCGCTCGCATATGTAAACTGTGTTCAAACCACACATGTGAGGTATCGCCGCGATTGGTAGAGCGAGAGCAATAATTCTAGCCCTAGATCTCCTCTGTAACTCAAAACATGCAACCTGCAGAATTTTTTAAATGTCGCCTATGGAGATTTTTAAAGGGTAAAAGTTTGTCGCCATTCCACGAGCGGACGCAATTTTGAAGCGTGACATCAATTTACTCAGCCTAACATTATCTTTCACAATATAACTAACTTTACTGTTTTCTTATTTTTTTTATTTAAAAAAGTGTATTTTTTCCCCAAAAAGGTGCGCTTGTAAGACCTCTGCACAAATACGGTGTGACAAAAAGTATTGCAACGACCGCCATTTTATTCTCTCAGGTGTTAGAATAAAATATATATATAAAAAGGAGGTGAAAGAGGCCAAGCAGGGAAATGACAAATAATAAAATCATTTTAATTAAGAAAAAAGAAAACAAAAAAAAAAAGGCTATATGAAGCTATTTAAACCAGCTCCCCCCCCCCCCCACACTCACCATTAGGCAAAAGGCGCCAGATGACGGCCACAATCACTTCCTGCTCTTCTCCACTTTTGGAAAGGGATGGGCAGGCAGTAAATACAGGGAGAAATCCCCATTAGTATTGCTGGTTGTCTCTTGTCATACGAGCGGCGACCACAAGATGGCGCCAGACTACAGTAGGAATTATAGGCCTGCAGTAGGCCGCGGCCTCAATTACCGGCCTGGAGCGGCGCTCCGCGATCGTGCGGCGGAGACGGATGATACCCTAGGTGTCAGGTCGCTAATTCTAGTCACAGTTGGGACCTGGCGCCCGGGAATTGTCGAACTCTGCAATAAATCATATCATATCTACTGTGCAAAATAAGCAATATATCAAACTGTGCAAAATAAACAAAATGTCAAAATGACTGTGCAAATAAGCAATAAAAAAGTCCAAAATACCTCCGATGAGAAAAGTGCTGAAATAACATCCACAATATCTTATGTAAACAAATAAAGTGCTGACGTGACTGTGATGAACATAGTGTCAAAAACATTTGTTTACATAGGATATTGTAGACGTTATTTCAGCACTTAGTTATTTTGGACTTTTTATTGCTTATTTGCGCAGTCATTTTGACATTTTGTTTATTTTACACAGAAGATATTTGCATGTGATTTATTAGTCAGATTAGCACATACATGTGATTTTTTACCATTAGAAAGTTGCGCTGATCACTTTTTTTATGCCATAGATAAGGTCCCTTCCAAGCACCCAGAAATCTGCTGACCTGTAATATCGCAGAGCGATCTCTGGCTGGTCCGTGTAGAAATGGCTGCTTCCAATGCACGCGATGGCTTCCACGTGGGTGTTGTCTTGTTTAAGGACCTCCTTGTAGTATTCAGTGGATGAGGTCAGGTTATTCATTTCCTAGATGATCAAAGTGAAAATGTATTGCTGCTTTTCTGCCGAACTACCAATAGTAAACATTTTCCCTGTAGACAGATTTCATAATCTAGCAGACCTGGACAGACACGTGTGTGTTCTGGTTCTAGCCTACGCGTTTCTGATGTCATGTATGACGAAATGCGTAGGGTGGAGCCGAAACATGCCACTGCGCTTGCGCGATCCAGTCACAGCCATCTTAGTTTTGGGAAACATTTGGGCTTTGTAAGTGCATCTGTTTTTTTATTAAATGTTGCCGTGCATGCGGTTTTATGCTATGGAAGGTGTTTTTTATAAATCCTGTGTGGAGCTATGCTATACTCTGATTGGTGGGACATATTGAGGCAACCTGTCGGAACCCCTGGAGCAGCTGTGGGGCTGCGTGTGAATTGTCATAATGCATTTTGGGACCTTTTCTTGCGAGGGTCATTAGTATCTGGTAAGCCCCCACTCTTCACTCACTGCGGTGGTCTTCCGTGGCAATTCCTTTGCAGAGAGCGGCCCTAATTCTCAGCTCTAACCCTGGAACTCTTATCTCCCCCTTCTCCGATTGCCCCCTATCAGGCAGCTTGCTCTGGGGGACACTCGTGCAAGACACATCAAAGCAAGGCTCGGTCCCACTCCTCCCTTCATTGGTCGGTAATTGACCGTAGCGGAAGCCAATGGCTCTCAGCCACTGAAGAGGCAGAGATGCAGGAGAGCAACTGCTCTCGTGCACATCACTGGATCGCGATCAGGCTTATGTAAGTATTAGGTGGGGCTGCAGAGGGAGCTGCATACTGAAGTTTGTGGGAGTATAAAATAGAAACCTTCAGCCTTTAGTACCACTTTAACATGTATGCAACATTTATATAATGATTTTTAGTCTTTGCTGATAGGTATATACTTTAGACAGCCTTGCTCAACCTTTACAACACAGAGGAACCCTTGAAATATCTTTATGGTCTCAGGGAACCCTGGCTAAACATTAGTGTGATGGTCAGTAGGAAGAACACTCCTTATGCCCCGTACACACCATCACTTTATGTGATGAAAAAAAACGACACTTTCTGTGAAGTAAAAAATGACGTTTTTGAAACTTCAATTTTCAAAGACGAAGTTGCATACACACCATCGTTTTCTCACAATGATCTTGCAAAGTCAGGTTACGTTCCACCACGTTTTACCATTGAAGCTAGCTTCTGGGCATGCGTAGATGAAAAAACGTCTTAGAAAACGACGTTTTTTGCTACACACGGTCAATTTCTGTGAGGTAAAAAGTGCACTTTTGAAAAACGACACATAAAATTGAAGCATGCTTCAATTTTTTTCTGTCGTTTTTTAGAAGACATAAAACGACGTTTTTGCCCACACACGGTCAATTAAATTGACGTTTTTGAAAATGACGTTTTTTTCCATCGCAGAAAGTGATGGTGTGTACGCGGCATTACACTTGTGGTCATTGGGAAGAATTACCCCCTTACAGATTAACAAAGATTACAAAGATTAATGTGTCAGTGGGAACTTACCTGAGAGGCAGAAATTAATCATTGCTCAATGACCCCCTAGCACCCTCTGGAGGAACCCTAGGTTTCCATGGAACCCAGGTTGAGAAGCCCGGCTTTAAGGTTTTTCCAGCCAAAAATCAGTTATAAAATGATATACACACCGGGCTACAAAGAAATGCAAGACATCGGATGGCGCTTTAAACCATAACTGCTAAAATGCTCCTGTATATTCTGTACAGTACTGGGGTCTGCTCTGGGCCCAGATCTAGAATTCTCTAGGAAGTATATATATAAAAAAATAATAATATTTAAGAGCAGTGTGACCCCACCTCATGGATCCGTGCTACCGCACATAGGAGGATCACTTCCTTTGGAAAGCGGTCTAACCCTTGTTTAAAAAGGGACAGAGCGGTCAGAGGTTGGTCCATCCGTACATATACCTGCAAAAAAAAAAAAAAATGTGGTTCAATCACGCAGCTCACCAATTACTGGGTCACATTGGAAGAAGAGTAATGCTCTTGGGCTGCGCAAAAAATACACTAACACACATTATATATACACACACACATACACACACACACACACACACACACACACACATATATATACATATACATATACACACACACACAACTAGTCCATGAAAAACAGGTTCTAAAAGGCCAAGCTCCCCCAGTGATATATCATTCTTATTTTGACCTCCCCAGTTGATAAATCTGACATCAAGTTCTAGATAAGCTCACGATTTGCAAACACTTACCTTTCCCAGGTACAGAAGCGTGTCCACCATATCCTGATGTACAAGAGCCGATTTAAACTGATTCTCTGCTTCACGGAACAGCCCCAGCCTGTATGAGAAATACAGAGAAACAATTTATCCGTTTACGGATTCTTCAAACATTTCTCAGTACCCTGGTGGCATTTATGCAGTACTTTACAAGTCCCCTGAGGAAGCCAGCGATTGGTGAAACCTGTTGAGCTGAAGTAACTGCACATACATTATGGCCGCATGTATCCCCCATGATGGTTTTATGAATATTGCAGTTTTTAATATTTGAACATCACAATAAAATTTTGATAACACACCATATATACTCTCAAGGTCCTAGCGCTGTGTTGTGTGTGTTAAATAATTGCATAATAGTTTGTGACTGTGGTGGGGGCATTCGAGTGTTCCTCTGGTGCAGAGACTGATATGAATAGCTCAGTAATCCCCGTTGAAAATTGCAGAATATATGTCAGAGCTCTACCAATGTACAATAATATTAGTATGGGTGACTGTAGTGGGGGCATTTCACACAACGATTAATAAAGAGAATTTCTTACCAGGGACCAGCTGAGATTTGAATCATGTATAGACAGGCTCAACGTACCCAAGGTGATCGATTGATCAACTCGGGTACAACCAGCCTGTTGGATTTGTCCTGTGATTTTCACTATAGCTTCTAGCAATACTCACTGTGTTCTCCTGGTCGGGACAGCTCCCCCACCGTATAGCTCCATGGAAGGGATTCCTCCATCAACACTGACTGTGTTAATGAGGGAATCGTGCAATTTTCAAAAAATAAAATCGCCCCATCTATGGCCAGCTTATGAGGATGCCATCAGTAGTAATTTAACAGCCAATCAGTCAGCACTTAATGCACACCGGTTGTGATAATGAGCCAAATAACAGTTATTGTAGTTAGAAGTCAGATTCCTTACTTTAAAAATTATTGTCCGGAATTAAAATCCAAAGTTTCAGGCAACTAACATTTCCAGGAGGTCAGCAATCTCAACCCACCTATTCTCTTATTTTAGGCATTCCTCAAAAGGACAAAACATATAAAACCTATAATAACAGTTAATTTACACCTCAACTGTGACCTTAATTGAGAAAGCTTAGGGTGTCGCTCCAGGTCTCCATTCAAATAGATTCTGGTGACTCACATTGAAGGGGCGGTGGGCATGGAAAGAGCCCATCCTGGATCAGTACATACGCATGAAGTAAAGACAATTCAAATGCTGCACACCAAAACAGCCCAGGTGTAGGACCAGTGAAAGTGGCTTCAGCTCAGCTCCCGACCGGGCCATGCCCTCAACACGTTTCGCCCCGCCCACAGGATGCAGGGAAAACCGCATTGGAGGGCTAAGGGTGCTTTCGCTTGTCTTATACCTGGGCTGCTCTGGTACACCTCAACTGTGACCTAAATCCTACTTTAAATGGGTTGCAAAGGTAAAAAAAAAAAAAAATCCTAAATAGCTTCCTTTCCCTTAGTGCAGTCCTCCTTCACTTACCTCATCCTTCCATTTTGCTTTTAAAATGTCCTTATTTCTTCTGAGAAATCCTCACTTCCTGTTCTTCGGTCTGTACCTCCACACAGTAATGCAAGGCTTTCTCCCTGGTGTGGAGTGTTGTGCTCGCCCCCTCCCTTGGACTACAGTAGAGTCAGGATGCTCTCTACGTTGCAGATAGAGAAAGGAGCTGTGCGTTAGTGGGCGTCCTGACTCTCCTGGAGTCCAAGGGAGAGGGCGAGCACGACACTCCACACCAGGGAGAAAGCCTTGCATTACTGTGTGGAGTTACAGACAGAAGAACAGGAAGTGAGGATTTCTCAGAAGAAATAAGGACATTTAAAAGCAAAATGGAAGGATGAGGTAAGTGAAGGAGGACTGCAGTAAGGTAAAGGAAGCCATTTAGCAAAAAAAATTGTACCTTTACAACCCCTTTAAATCCTCAATAAATAAATAAATAATATTATTATTATTATTATTATTATTATTATTATTATTATTAAGAATAATACAGAGGGCATTCCTTGTTAGAGAACCTAAAACATACAATTTTTATTTTTGCTGGCAAATCAGTTTTTGCCTTCTTACTGGAGTAGGGGGTCCAAGAAAGAATCCAATTGGCTGCGATGGACAGGTCTCTCACTTCAAACACTGCAAGACTGGGGAAGACATCTTACCTGTAATAACACTTTCCCAGCTGAACCTTCCACCACCAGTCCTTGAACTGAGCGTGTTCTGTGGCCAGGGCAGCCAACTCTAGAGCCTAAAACACAAACAGGTCCATCTTAATGTCTGATTGGAATGTTCCTTTAGTGGAAATACAATTCAACGAAAAAAAAAATCTTGCTATTGTAAAGTACTGAAAGATATTATGAATTTACCAGAAGTGTGTATTGTACTGTCTATGGAGAAGTGACAGTGCCAACAAAAGAAAAAATGCAGGATGAAGAATTGACATATTCATAACAAATTATCTGTATGTGTAAAGTATGTGACATGCTGCAGAAAAATACTAAATGGTCATTATATTCCATCTCCTGAGACCCAGAGAACTAAATCTGCCAAATTCTACCAAACATTAAAACAATCCTTTCACATTGAGATCTATTCAACAGAAGAAAGTTATTTATTAAAAATAGAATCCTTACATTTTTCACATCATTTTCATGATGGAAGATGTATTCAAACAGTGTCTGAAAAAAAAAAAAAACAGTAATATCGGTCAGTATTAGGTAATGTACATCTCTCTTATTACCAGTTAATTCTGGCTGTTTATTTGCACCCCGAACCACTGTGCCCCCGGCAACCCCAAACCACTGAGCCCCCGGCAACCCCAAACCACTGAGCCCCCGGCAACCCCAAACCACTGAGCCCCCGGCAACCCCAAACCACTGGACCCCCGGCAACCCCAAACCACAGAGCCCCCGGCAACCCCAAACCACTGAGCCCCCAGCAACCCCAAACTGCATTCAGAGTTCAGCTTTTTGTAAGGCAGAGTTAACGTCCAATTAATGTAATCATGTCCCCAGAATGACATTTCCCATGAGCTCTTTTCCCACACATAGTGGGCGTGTGTAGGCTCTTGGGAATCAAGACAACAAGGTGGTTTTGCAGGAAATGAATGTATGCATGTGGAGAGAGACATAAGAGTTCTACAGTCCACCAGTGTTTCTCAACTCCAGTCCTCAAGGCGCCCCAACAGGTCATGTTTTCAGGTTTTCCATTATTTTGCTTGGGTGATTTGATCAGTTTCGCTGCCTTAGTAATTACTACAGCCGTTGTATCTAAGGGAAATCCTGAAAAAATGACCTGCTGGGGCGCCTTGAGGACTGGAGTAGAGAAACACTGATCTATACTACTTGGGATTTTAGTTCAGAAAAAGGCACTGTGTTGCCAGCTCAAACAGGTAAGTAAAGAGCACACCAGATTTGACAGATCACATATTTTTCTGTAATTTTTAAAAGGGATAAGGCATAGAGTAGGGGTAGACAACCTCGGCATGGGTGTCCGCTATATAGGGCAAGGGGGGGCAATTGACCCCCCTGGAAAATCGAGAAGGTGTTGAAGAGTCTTGTGGTCGTGGACTGTCTGAAGGGGGAGTCCATCTGTGCTGAAGGGGGAGTCCATCTGTGCTGAAGGGGGCGTCTGTGCTTAACGGGGGTCCATCTGTGCTGAAGGGGGGTCTGTGCTGAATGAAGGGGTCCATCTGTGCTGAATGGAGGGGTCTGTGCATTCTCTAGGCTATATTTATATGGGCATGGAGTGAAGCTGAATTATCTCAAGAGCTATTTCACACTGCCAGCTTGCCGTGTTAAATGCGATTGTGTATTGCCGAACCCAAAGCGCCCCCCCCCCCCCCCCTGAAAAAGTTTCAGCGGACGCCCATGAACCTCGGCCCTCCAGCCCGGACAATCACAGGCATGACTCCTAGAGACAGAGGCATGATGGGATTTGTAGTTTCACCACAGCTGGAGGGCCAAGTTTTGCCTACCCCTGGCATAGGGAATGGTGGAGAGGCAGTTGCGCTGTACTGTGTGTTCCCAGCTCACTTTCTACTTGGGGGTTGGGAGTTTCTTGCAGCGTGCCTACTGATGGTACCAACATCTGTAGCCTAGAGTCATGCTGTCTTATGTTGGTGTTCCTCCCCTACTTGGACGTTGGGTGTGGCTGGGTCCACTACCCTCTCGGCTGATTTCACTAAAGTCATGCAGGACTTATGACCCAATTACCCAGTTATTTGGTGACGCTGATTGGAGAGGCCACAAACAGGCCCCCAAGCCCTTTCCAGCAGATTCTGTATACAGTTTACCTGTACCCTTAGTGGCTTCTGAGGCCACAGTGTGATTTTGGGTTACTAAAATCCTCATCGGATATGCTTACCCTTAAGAAGTTAGACTACCGCTATTAATTTAAAGGAGACCAGACAGATCTTCTTGATAAAGTGCACACTACCCTAAAGCTAGAGGATCAGCCTGTTGCTTCTACACGTGCCGTTTCCATACCTTTGGTTAATGGGGTCCCAAAGGCCACAAAGACTTTTCTGTATGCACCCACTTTTCCAGCTCTTTTTCCACAAAGATTAAAGCACCCTGAAGGGTTGTCCAAAAGTGCCCCCCACCCACGCAGGCACAGGGAGAACATGCATACTCCAGGCAGATGGTGTCGTGGTCGTGTTATACGCCGATAAATACGGTAAAAAACTGACAGGGGCTCCAATCCCTCTCCACTCTGTCCAACACTAAAGAAAAAGTTTTGCCTTTAGTTGTACTTTAGGGAGGAGGAAGCAACCTTCAAGGCATACCTGCTCTCAACTTACTCCATTGCTTTATCTGTTATGTCCCAAGTTTGGAGCGCAGTCTAGTCTCATTTAGCAAAACACATTTTGCAGAGGGTTCCTGTTGCTCCAATGCGGCTTTACATTCTTTTTGTTTGCCAAAATGTATGCAAACAAAAGTTTCGTTTTTTAAGCAAATTGCTGAAACGGTTTAGACTTTTGTTTTACAAGGAATTTTTTTTTGTATTATATTGTTCTGTGGATTGCTCATATCCATCTTACTTTTTCTAGTTGTGAATTGATCTGAGCCAATCCTATTTTTACTTTGAAAGTAGAACTCCAACCCAGCGGGACTCTTATACCCAGCCTGCCAATATCAGAGATTAGCTACTCCCTAGTGAACAATACAAAAAAATTCTAGATGGATCTCTCCAGGACGCCGCTGACTTTCAATAAACGCCGCAGCATAAAGTACAGACGTCTGAAGTGTTAGAATGAAACTCTAGGGAGCCGCTGGTGATCCGATGTAGGATGTGAAGGATGCTATATGAAATCAAAAGCATTTTACAGCATTTCTCAATGAGGCCTCCAGACTGTTTAATATTAATAATGGGAAAAAGACTAAAACAGATTTATTTTTTAGAGCTCTCTAGCCATGAGTAAGGAATAAAAGGCTGATAGAGAATAACAGTCAACTCTCCTACCAAACACTCGGTTTCAATTACGTTGAAGCGACACCTTCTACTTCACATCATTTAATTTGGTTTAAATACAATTTAATATTGGTATATTTCAAATTGGCTTTTGTGCAGACTAACCTTGGCCAAGTTGGGACTTCGTGCATATTTAGACAAATTTAATCTCGACAGATTGATAAAAGGCCCATCTGGATTCGTCAGCATTGAGGCCTAATGAAGAAAACGCAGAAAAATTATATTAAAGTGGAACTTCAGTCATTTTTTCATCTATTACTGTATATACTTGAGTACAAGTCGACCTAAATACAAGCCGAGGCACCTAATTTTACCACAAAAAAAAAAAAAATGGGAAAAAACGTATTGACTCGAGTATAAGCCTAGGGTTGGAAACGCAGCATCTACTGGTAAAATGTTTTTGAATATTTATATCAAAGAAAAACAGTAAACTAGCTCTGTAGGTGGAAAAGAGGGTCAACAATGCCCATCTGCAGCTTCACTGTGCCCATCTGCAGCCTCACTGTGCCCACCTGTATCATCAGTGCCCAGCTGCAGCCTCACGTACCTTTGACTACAAATATCAGGTATCTCCCGATGTGTCATGCAACTGTAGTCTTAACTGTTCGGTGGCCATCCACTGTAACAAAGCCTCCTACAGGGATACCACATGTGGGACTTTTTGGGAGCCTAGCCGTGTACGGGACCCTGAAAACCAAGCATCGCCTTCAAGATTTCGAAGGGCATAAATTTTAGATTTCACTCCTCACTACCTATCACAGTTTTGAAGGCCATAAAGATGCCAAGATGGGACAACCCCCCCCCCCCCCCCAATGACCCTATTTTGGAAAGTAGACACCCCAAGCTATTTGCTGAGAGGAATGGTGAGTATTTTACAGCTCTTATTTGTTTTTGAAAACAAAGAAAGAAAATAAAAAATAGAATTTTTTGTACTCACCGTAAAAACCTTTTCTTTGTCGTCCATGGACGGACACAGCTTCCTTAAATCTTGACTTGTGGGTTATGTTCCTGTTCTATACAAGTCAAGATTTAAAGGAGGCTGTGTCCGTCCATGGACGGAAAGGAAAGAAAAGGAAAAAGGAAAGGAAAGGAAAGGAAAGGAAAGGAAAAAGGAAAGAAAAGGAAAAAGGAAAAGAAAAAAAGGAAAGGAAAAGAAAAAAGGAAAGGAAAAGAAAAAAGGAAAGGAAAGGATAAACGGAAAGGAAAGGATAAACGGAAAGGAAAGGATAAACGGAAAGGATAAAAGGAAAGGAAAGGATAAAAGGAAAGGAAAGGATAGGAAAGGATAAACGGAAAGGATAAAAGGAAAGGAAAGGAAAAAAGGAAAGGAAAGGAAAGGAAAGGAAAAAAGGAAAGGAAAAAAGGAAAGGAAAAAAGGAAAGGAAAAAAGGAAAGGAAAAAAGGAAAGGAAAAAAGGAAAGGAAAGAAAAGGAAAAAAGGAAAGGATAAAAAGGAAAAAAGGAAAGGATAAAAAAGGAAAGGAAAGGATAAAAAAGGAAAGGAAAGGATAAAAAAAGGAAAGGAAAGGAAAGGAAAGGAAAGGAAAGGAAAGGAAAAAAAAGGAAAGGAAAGGAAAAAAAGGAAAGGAAAAAAAGGAAAAGGAAAAAAAGGAAAGGAAAGGATAAAAGGAAAGGAAAGGATAAAAGGAAAGGAAAGGACAAAAGGAAAGGAAAGGACAAAAGGAAAGGACAAAAGGAAAGGAAAGGACAAAAGGAAAGGAAAGGATAAAAGGAAAGGAAAGGATAAAAAGGAGAGGATAAAAGGAAAGGAAAGGATAAAAGGAAAGGAAAGGATAAAAGGAAAGGATAAAAGGAAAGGAAAGGATAAAAGGAAAGGAAATGATAAAAAGGAGAGGATAAAAGGAAAGGATAAAAGGAAAGGATAAAAGGAAAGGAAAGGAAAAGAAAGGAAAAAGGAAAAGGAAAGAAAATATTGCAAAAAATAAGGGGGTAAATCTTTCAGAGGGCAAGTGGTTAAGATAAAAGTATTCTTATCCTTCAAACTTTGCAACCACATACATATTCATGATAACATACAGTATCTGAAACATTAGCAACATTCCAAAATTAACTTAAAATTGTGTTTACCGTTCCGAGGCGGATATGCCTTCCAGAAGCACTGGTGATTGGTCGAGCAGTGCTTGCGGTTCGGGGGGTCCTGATTGCTTGTTCCATAGTGCCAGGGCGACCAGACTGTGTACCGGGTCGAATAAAGCCTGTCAAAGGTCTGCCGGATTGGGTGACGGGTCTAAAAAAACAAAACAAAGTCCACCAGCATTAATAATAAGAAATCAATAGTTGCATCTGTCATTTCCATAGACGCTTCCAGGGAAAGGATTACAGATGAGAAGGCTGAAGTGGAAAGCATTGGAGGCAACAAGAAGTGGAAAGCATTGGAGGCAACAAGAAGTGGAAAGCATTGGAGGCAACAAGAAGTGGAAAGCATTGGAGGCAACAAGAAGTGGAAAGCATTGGAGGCAACAAGAAGTGGAAAGCATTGGAGGCAACAAGAAGTGGAAAGCATTGGAGGCAACAAGAAGTGGAAAGCATTGGAGGCAACAAGAAGTGGAAAGCATTGGAGGCAACAAGAAAACTTCTTACCTGACCGCTGGACTCGGCCCCTCGATTTTCCTCGCCGTTGCCTGTCTGATGCTGGTCCCGGGACCTGTAAATAATTAATTTCATTTGTTCACTGCAGCTGTGTAAATCTGTTCACTGAAGAGATACGCGTCCTGAGCCGCCTCTAAATTATAAATGCGCAGCAATATTACTAGTCCTCAGGTAAAAAGAAAAGGAATTCCAGCTTTTTGATGCTGCAAACTGCAACTAAACGTAGCGAGTCCGTCAGGATAGAAATATAGTGGTCGACGTTGTCAACTCATTTCTAAAGCCTCGTACACACGCTTAGAAATTTAGACGACCGAACGTCCATTAGTTGTTGCTTTCTAGTCTCATGTCGAAAGTGAAGAGGTTACTCACAAAACGAAAAATTTACGTACGTCAGAATACAACGTCAGAAGCGATGTAATGTGTTGAATAGTTTTGTATGAATTCTTTTGTTTCTGAGCATGCGTAGTCTTGCTCGTACGAAAAATCGGACGTTGAGTTCACATCCGACAAGAATTTTATAGTCTGCACATCCAGCTTTTGTCTGACGAAATGCGAAATCGGCTGTCAAACACACCGTACTAAGGATCCAAAAATTGTCAGAGAGCTCACTGTATGAATTTTTCCATCCCAAATGATTTTTCATATCGTGTGTATAGGCCTTAAGGGTGCAGACATCAGACCTTGCATGCGTAATATGCTATGGCATTGGCACTTGAAGTATCCACCAAAGGTATGTGTGACAGTAGCCCAATTGGAAGATTGAGACAGAGGGTTGTCACCCTATAACATGAAGTGCCTGAACAAGGATCTTCATTGCAGGATAACCAGGCATGATTTCAATGAAATCTGCAGATTTAAAAAAGGAAAAAAACTGCTTTTGAAATCATGTTAACCGCAGCAGTTAAAGGGTCACTAAAGGAAAATTTTTTTTAGCTGAAATGACTGTTTACAGGGCATAGAGACATAATAGTTAACTGATTCCTTTTAAAAATGATTAAAAATAGATAAAAAAACAATCATATATTGTGCCTGCAGTGTAGTTTCGTTTTTGCTGTTGTTTGCTGGTTCTCTGATGTACAGAGAGCCACTAGAGGGCAGTTAGCCAATAGAGAGCAGTGATACTTTGTCTAAAACTCCTCAGCACCAATCCAGTTTCGTTTTACACACAGTAATCACACCTCCTTGATTAGTGACCACCGTGAGAAATCTCCCAGTACTGTGGTTATCAGGAAACAGGCAACCAGGAAGTGTCCAAAACAGAGAGGATTTACAGCAACATCAAAGCAAAAACGAACAATGAGGACATGAAACCAGGACTGCAGCAAGGTAAAGGAAGCTATTTAGCTAAAAAAAAAAATTCCTTTAGTGTCCCTTTAAGCACCGCATGAACGATATCATGATCAATGAGAAATTGCCGGCCCTTGCTTCAGACACCCACAACAAATTTCTCAGGGTATGGCAACCATGAATAACGTACTCCCAATCTTCGACAATAGACTTCTTTCAATTTAAGGGTTTCCCGCTGCATCCCCCACTGGACTCTTCTCTCCCCCCCTTTTTTCCCCCCTTTTTCTTTTTTTTTTCTCTTCTCTACCTTTCTTTTCTTTCTAATTTCTCTCTTATGCCTCAGTTACTGTTATATAATTTTTTAAAAAAAATTTGCACTAAATGGTTACATACCACCATTTATGTATAATATATTTGCATATATAGGCAGCCTCTTTCTTTTTGATTGTACTATTTTGTACTTTACTTGCGCATCTAATCTGCCTTGATCTTATTTCACCATGTACCATAATCTGGAGCAATGACTACTTTCATGTTGTTGTGGTGTTGTTTATATCCCACTAATGGCATCCCTCTGTTGGGATCCGCCAAAAAGGCCCGAGGACACTTTGGCTCCTTTCCTGCACCCCCGTACCTCAGGCCAAATGGAGGTACTGCAGGCCAATGTTCGGCTTTTCCCGGCTTCTGCGCCCCTGTACCTCAGGCCAAATGAGGTACTGCAGGCATATTTTTGTCTCTGCTAGGCTTCTACGCCCCCGTACCTCAGGCCAAATGCTAGTTTTTCGAGTCAACACTCGCAAACCGAGTCAGGATAAAAAAAAAAAAAAAAATGCACTGCCGCTGTACTGACGACACCAGCAGGGAAGGGGTTAACATCAAGGGCGAGCAAAAGGGTTAAATGTATCCCTAGTGGGTGCTTGCTAACTGTAGGGGATGCGTTTCAACTGTGGGAAGACAGATATCTATGTTCATGCCTAGCAGAAACACAGGATTTTTGGTTTCCCTACTGACAGAATGGCGATCTGCCTTGTTTACATAGGCAGACCGCCATTCTGTTTGTGTCAAGAACAATCATCGTGTCTCAGCAGACATCGGACCCGCTGATTGGCTCCCGCTGTGTTCAATCATAGCAGGAGCGCGTTGCCGGCGGCGTGCGTGCCCAAGACCGGGAAGTGTCAGGATCATGTACCCGTTCGTGATTCTGCGCACGGGAGCCGCTGCCCCACAGTAAATGTACGGGAGGTGGTCAGCAAAAGGTTAATGGCATGTCAGTCTTAGTCCAGAGGGTTCAAGATGGAGTTGGCCCTCCCTTTGGAGTTATAACTCTTCTGGGAAGGCGGTCATTATATATAATGTGGCAACACAGGGTTTGACAAAATTTGCTTAGAATCTAGGAGCCAGCTAAAAAAGTTAAAGTGGTTGTAAACCCACTATTTGGACTTTTACCTACAGGTAAGCCTACAACATGGCTTACCTGTAGGTAAGGAGAATATCTCCTAAACCTGCACGGTTTAGGAGATATTACCCCCGCAATGCGGGTGTCAGGGTACTAGCTCCATCTCTGACAGATTCTCGCACATGCCCAGTAGAATGACATTTCGGCGCATGCCTGTGCGTGGTTTGCGCGCACGCATGCGCGGTACGGCAGCGCGCCGTGTGCGTGGAAGCGCGCACGTGCACGTATGCGGCAACCCTGGGGCCAATCAGAGGCCGGACATTCCTATTTAAACCAGCAGCCTTCCCTGAACAGGTTGCTGGTTTGTCTTCAGCTCCTATGTGTTTACCTGTTGCCGTACCTGCCTGTTTTGACCCGGAATTCCTGACGACTCTCCTCTCACCCGGAACCTCTGACCCTTTGGCTAACGTTACCTGGATTGCTGTTGTATCCTGCCCCTTGACCTCGGCTTGCTCTCATGGACTCCCTCTGAACTCTCCTGCCCTTGACCCTCAGCTTGTGACTCGGATTTGCCCTCATCTCCTGTGGACCCTACCAGACTCACCTACCAGTTCCTGCCTGACCAACGCTTGTCTCCAGTCTTCTGCACCTGCCCTGCTTCTGTCAGCTGTACCAAGTCTTCCTGCCAGCTCCCGGCGTCGGTGCCTCCTTGTGCCGTCCCTCCTCTGTCCCAACTCCAGGGAGTGGTCTGCACAGGGTCGCAAAGGTGAGCCGCCCTCAGCATCTCGGTCTCGGTGAGTACAGGTTCTGACAGTACAAACCAGCCAGATGTCTGAGACCGACAGGGCGCGCTCACCCTTTGAGACGCTGTGCCAACAGGTCTCCGCCTTAACAGAGGCAGTCCAGAAGCTTCAGGAAGGCTACCTCCAGATTGATGGCCGCCTCCAACAACTGGCCGGTTCCCCAGGTCCATCCACTGCGGCCCTAGCCTCTTCACCCGGACCTTCTGCTGCCCAAGCTCCTGCAAGCCCTGCCATGATGGGGAGTAATCCCGAACCCCGGGTCTCCATGCCCGAGCGATTCTCAGGCGACCGCCGGAAATATCGGGCTTTCAAGAATGCCTGTTCCCTTTACCTGGCCTTGCAACCTAGAACTTTTGCGACCGAAGCTGTTAAGGTTGGATTCATAATCTCTCTCCTTTCTGAGGAGCCTCAAGCATGGGCACACTCCTTAATGGAACAACGCAGTCCAATACTTGACTCTATGGACACCTTCTTCACCCACATGGGGAAATTATACGACGACCCCCTACGTGCAGCCACCGCAGAGGGTACTCTGCACAGCTTAAATCAAGGGAGACGGCCGGTGGAAGACTACACCGCCGAATTTAGAAAGTGGTCTGCTGACACAGGCTGGAATGAGTTGGCCCTCAAGTACCAATACCGCCAGGGCCTCTCTGAGAACCTAAAGGATGAGCTTGCAAGGTCGGCACCCCCTGCCTCTCTGGAGGATTTAATCCAAACCGCCACTCAGCTGGATAGGCGCCTTCGAGACCGTCGTTCGGAGAGGTTCCAGTCCAACCGGCCTAACTGGGTTCCACCAAGATATGCTCCAGTACCTCCGCCTCACCCAGCTCCACCAAACACCTCATTACCCGACCCAGAGCCGATGCAGCTTGGTATAGTACGGGCCCCTCTGACTCCAGAAGAAAGACTCCGGAGGCGTCAATCTAACCTCTGTCTGTACTGCGGAGCCGCCGGACACTTTTTGCGCACTTGCCCAGTAAGGCCTTGTAAGTCGAAACCTCCATCTGCTATCAATTTCCCTGTTACCAGTTTGCCTCAGACTTATGTTATCCTCTTTCTTTCCCTACAGCTCCCGGAAGGGGCAACACGTCTGCCGGCGATAATTGATTCCGGGGCCTGCAGCTGCTTCTTGGACTCATCCTTGGCCCAAAAGCTGCGTATCCCCTGCCGTACCAAGGATTTTCAGCTGCAAGTTCATCTGGCTGATGGCTCTCTTCCCCGTTCCGGATTGATTACCCAGGAAACCCTTCCTCTTTGTGCCATCTCAGATTCTGGGCACCGGGAGTTCCTCTGTTTGGACTTGATCCCGTCCCCCATGTTCCCTATCATTCTGGGTCTCCCTTGGCTACAAGTTCATCTGCCCTGCATTGATTGGCTCAAGAAAGAAGTCAGCTTCCCTTCCACCTACTGTTCCCAGCACTGTCTCGCACCCGCTCCAGTCGCCTGCTCCACGCTAGCTACTCCACCTGAAGACCTACAGCATGTTCCTCCAGCCTACCTAGACTTCAAGGATGTCTTTGACAAAAAACAAGCCGATTGTCTCCCACCACATCGGTCATATGACTGCCCCATTGACCTCTTGCCCGGATCTGAAATTCCCTTTGGGCGCATATTCCCCTTGTCAGAGACTGAGTTGAAGACCCTCAAGGTCTATATTGAAGAAAATTTAAGTAAGAAGTTCATCCGTCCCTCCTCCTCGCCAGCGGGGGCGGGGATCTTCTTTGTCGAGAAAAAAGATGGATCGCTTAGACCCTGCATTGATTATAGGGAGTTAAACAAAATTACCATCAAGAACCGGTACCCCGCTGCCTCTAATCCCCGAGCTCTTTCAAAGGTTCCGATCAGCTCAGGTTTTTTCTAAATTGGACCTCCGGGGCGCCTACAATTTGGTCCGAATAAGGGCAGGAGATGAGTGGAAGACTGCGTTCAGGTCCAGATTCGGGCACTTCGAGTATCTGGTCATGCCCTTTGGGCTCTGTAATGCGCCCGCCACCTTCCAGCATCTAGTCAATGACATTTTTCGACAATTTTTAGATGACTTCCTCGTAGTCTACTTGGACGATATTCTCATCTTTTCAGCCACAAAAGAATTACATCGGCAACATGTCAGGCAGGTTCTCACCATCTTGAGACAACACCGGCTTTATCTCAAATCAGAAAAATGCGAGTTCGAAAAGACATCAGTGCAATTTTTAGGATTTATCATTTCTGTGCATGGGGTAGCCATGGATCCCCAGAAAATCAGTGCTATTCAGGAGTGGGCACCTCCAACAGACAAAAAGGGCGTTCAGCGCTTCATTGGCTTCGCCAATTTTTATAGACGATTCATCATCGGTTTTTCATCAATTGTTTCTCCCATCACCAAGTTGACCCGCCAGGGGCACCGCTTCCAGTGGCCACAAGAGGCTCAGGAGGCCTTTATCAAACTCAAAACGGCCTTTACCTCGGCACCTGTACTTTGTCATCCGGATTCTACGTTACCTTTTGTTCTAGAAGTGGACGCCTCGGAATCTGCTACAGGCGCTATTCTTTCCCAGAGACAGGGACCGAAGTCGCTTCTTCACCCAGTAGCCTACGCCTCTCGGAAACTAAGTCCTCCTGAGCGCAATTACGACGTAGGCGATAGAGAACTACTGGCCATAAAATTTGCACTGGAGGAGTGGAGGTACCTGCTGGAGGGGGCAGCGCATCCCATTATCATTTTCACTGACCACAGGAACCTGGAATACTTACGGTCTGCAAAACGCCTTAGGCCCAGACAAGCCCGTTGGGCTCTTTTTTTTGCTCGCTTCAATTTCCATATTACCTATCGTCCTGGCGCAAAAAATGGAAAAGCTGATGCCCTCTCCAGGATGTTTCCAGAGACGCCCGATACTTCCGAGCCCAGCACGATCCTGTCACCTCAAAATTTTTTGCTTCTCCCTCAAACAGATTTGTTGACTGCTCTAAAGACCGCATGCCAACGGTGCCCTGATCATGAGGTTTCCTCCTTGGAGAAAAAGGACGACCTGCTGTGGTCTCGTGGAAGATTTTTGTTCCAACAGAGGCAAGACAGTTAATCCTCAGCACCTTCCATGATCGTAAATTGGCTGGCCATTTTGGTACCCGTAAAACTTCCGAACTGATCTCTCGCTCCTTCTGGTGGCCTAAATGGAGGTCCGACTGCAAGGATTATGTCTCTTCCTGCATTCGCTGCCAGCGGAGTAAGGGGCCAAACACGAAGACCTGGGGGCTGCTGAAACCCCTTCCTATCCCAGAACGGCCCTGGATTGACATCTCCATGGACTTTATTGTCGATTTGCCTCCTTCAGCCGGGTTTACCACGATCCTAGTCGTGGTGGACCGTCTGTCCAAGATGGCGCATTTTTTGCCCATGGTGGGTACGCCCTCCGCGGCAGACACAGCCAAAATCTTTTTTAAAGAGATTATCAAGCTCCATGGAGTGCCCAAAAGCATAGTATCTGACAGAGGTACTCAATTCACATCCAAATTTTGGAAGGAACTTTGCAGAGCTTTGGAAGTGAAGATCTGTCTGTCCTCGGCCTATCACCCTCAAAGTAATGGCCAGACAGAGCGCACTAATCAAACGCTAGAACAGTATCTACGATGCTTTTGCTCAGTCTCCCAAGACGATTGGTCCTCCTTGTTATCTACAGCCGAGTTCGCTTACAATAATTCCATACATTCTTCCACAAACCAAACCCCGTTCTGGGCTAACTTCGGTTTCCACCCTTCCTTTTTGCCGGACTCCATCCCGGAAACATCTGTGCCAGCGGTCCAGGAACGTGTGACCTGCATCCAGCAAAACTTTCAGAAGTTACAGGAAAGCATGCAGCAAGCTCAGCAGGACTATAAGAGGTTCCATGACAAGGGGAGGAAGGATTGCCCTGTCTTCAAAGTGGGTGAGAAGGTCTGGCTATAAGCCATCAACCTCAAGTTACCTATTCCCTCTCGGAAGCTGGGTCCAAGGTTCATCGGGCCATTTGAGATCAGGCGAGAAATCAACCCAGTAGCTTTTGAGTTGGCTTTACCCAGGTCCTACAAGATCCACCCTGTGTTTCACGCCTCTCTGCTTAAGCCCGTTGTGTCTGACCCCTTCAACGGTAGAGAAGAACTGCCACCTCCACCAGTGGAGATTGAGGGTGAAAAAGAATTTGAGGTGGAGGCTATCTTGAGCTGCAGGAAAAGAGGAAGGCAGTTGCAATACCTTATAAAGTGGAAGGGATATCCCCCTGAAGATAACTCTTGGGAGCCTTCCCGGAATCTCCATGCCCCTCGCCTGATTCGGGCCTTTCACCTGGAACACCCGGAGTTAATGACCAGTTTGGGCGTCCGGAGTCCGCCCCTTGGGGGGGGGCACTGTCAGGGTACTAGCTCCATCTCTGACAGATTCTCGCACATGCCCAGTAGAATGACATTTCGGCGCATGCCTGTGCGTGGTTTGCGCGCACGCATGCGCGGTACGGCAGCGCGCCGTGTGCGTGGAAGCGCGCACGTGCACGTATGCGGCAACCCTGGGGCCAATCAGAGGCCGGACATTCCTATTTAAACCAGCAGCCTTCCCTGAACAGGTTGCTGGTTTGTCTTCAGCTCCTATGTGTTTACCTGTTGCCGTACCTGCCTGTTTTGACCCGGAATTCCTGACGACTCTCCTCTCACCCGGAACCTCTGACCCTTTGGCTAACGTTACCTGGATTGCTGTTGTATCCTGCCCCTTGACCTCGGCTTGCTCTCATGGACTCCCTCTGAACTCTCCTGCCCTTGACCCTCAGCTTGTGACTCGGATTTGCCCTCATCTCCTGTGGACCCTACCAGACTCACCTACCAGTTCCTGCCTGACCAACGCTTGTCTCCAGTCTTCTGCACCTGCCCTGCTTCTGTCAGCTGTACCAAGTCTTCCTGCCAGCTCCCGGCGCCGGTGCCTCCTTGTGCCGTC
The DNA here is from genome assembly GCF_905171775.1 of Rana temporaria. Taxonomy (NCBI): domain Eukaryota; kingdom Metazoa; phylum Chordata; class Amphibia; order Anura; family Ranidae; genus Rana; species Rana temporaria. The sequence continues at coordinate 8,292,487 of NC_053501.1, read as the reverse complement.
CCTCCTCTGTCCCAACTCCAGGGAGTGGTCTGCACAGGGTCGCAAAGG